>NW_027599418.1:0-26780 GCF_964194155.1 Cetorhinus maximus
AGAGGGGGAGTCGAGGGTGGAAAGGGTGGAGTCGAGGGTGGGAAGGGGGGGAGTCGAGGTGGGAAGGGGTGGAGTCGACGGTGGGAAGGGATAGAGTCGAGGGTGGGAAGGGGGATTCGAGGGTGGGAAGGGGTGTTGAGGGTGGGAAGCGGGATGTCGAGGGTGGGAAGGGGGTAGTCGAGGTTGGAGTGGGGGAGTCGAGGGTGGGAAGGGGTGTAGTCGAGGTGGGAAGGGGTGGAGTCGAGTGTGGGAAGGGGTGGAGTCGAGGGTGGGAAGGGGGAGTCGAGGGTGGGAAGGGGTAGTCGAGGGTGGGAAGGGGGGGAGTCGAGGTTGGGAAGGGGGGAGTCGTGGGTGGGAAGGGGAGAGTAGAGGGTGGGCAGGGGGGATTCGAGGGTGGGCAGAGGGTAGTCGAGGGTGGGAAGGGGGGGAGTCGAGGGTGGTAAGGGGGAGTCGAGGGTGGGAAAGGGGGAGTCGAGGGTGGGAAGGGGGGAGTCGATGGTGGGAAGGGGGGGAGTCGAGGGTGGGAAGGGGTTGGCGAGTTTGGGAAGGGGGGAGTCGAGGTTGGGAAGGGGGGAGTCGAGCGTGGTAAGGGAGGAGTCCAGGGTGGGACGGGGCGAGTCAAGTGTTGGAAGGGGGGAGTAAAGGGTGGGAATGGTGGAGTCAAGGGTGGGAAGGGGGTTGTCATGTGTGGGAAGGGGTGATTCAAGGGTGTGAATGGGGTAGTCAAGGGTGGGAAGGAGGGTTTCAAGGGTGGGAATGGGGGAGTCAACGGTGGGAAGGGGGGAGTCCAGGGATCGAAGGGGGGTGTTAAGGGTGGGAAGGGGGGAGATAAGGTTGGGAAGGGGGGAGCCAAGTGTGGGAAGGGGGTAGTCAAGGGTGGGAATGGGGGAGTCAAGGGTGGGAAGGGGGGAGTCATGTGTGGAAAGGGGTGATTCAAGGGTGGTGGAGGGAGGAGTCAAGGGTGGGATGGGGGGAGTCCAGGGATTGATGGGGCTAGTCAAGGGTGGGAAGGGGGGAGACAAGGGTGGGAAGAGGGGAGACAAGGGTGGGAAGGGTGGAGAAATGGGTGGGAAGAGCGAAGTCAAGGGTGGGAAGGGAGGAGTCAAGGGAGGGAAGGGACGGTCAAGGGTGGGAAGAGGGGGATTCAAGGGTTGGAAGGGGGGGAGTCAAGGGTGGGAAGGGGGAGTCAAGGGTGGGAAGTGGGGTGTAAAGGGTGGGAAGGAGGGGAGTCAAGGGTGGGAATGGGGGAGTCAAGGGTGGGAAGGGGGGAGTCAAGGGTGGGAAGGGAGGAGTCAAGGGTTGGACGTGGGGAGTCAAGGGTGGGATGGGGGGAGTCCAGGGTGGGAAGAGGGGAGTCAAGGGTGCGAAGGGGGAGTCGAGGGTGGGATGCGGGGAGTCGAGGGTGGTATGGGGGAGTCGAGGGAGGGGAAGTGGGGAGTCGAGGCTGGGAAGGGAGCAGTCGAGGGTGGGAAGGGGGGGAGTCGAGTGTGGGAAGAGGGGGAGTCGAGGGTGGAAAGGGTAGAGTCGAGGGTGGGAAAGGCTGGAGTCGAGGTGGGAAGGGGTGGAGTCGACGGTGGGAAGGGATAGAGTCGAGGGTGGGAAGGGGGGATTCGAGGGTGGGAAGGGGGTGTTGAGGGTGGGAAGGGGCGAGTCGAGGGTGGGAAGGGGGGTGTCGAGGGTGGGAAGGGGGTAGTCGAGGTTGGAGTGGGGGGAGTCGAGGATGGGAAGGGGTGTAGTCGAGGTGGGAAGGGGTGGAGTCGAGTGTGGGAAGGGGTGGAGTCGAGGGTGGGAAGGGGGAGTCGAGGGTGGGAAGGGGTAGTCGAGGGTGGGAAGGGGGGGAGTCGAGGTTGGGAAGGGGGGAGTCGTGGGTGGGAAGGGGGAGAGAAGAGGGTGGGCAGGGGGGATTCGAGGGTGGGCAGAGGGTAGTCGAGGGTGGGAAGGGGGGGAGTCGAGGGTGGTAAGGGGGAGTTGAGGGTGGGAAAGGGGGAGTCGAGGGTGGGAAGGGGGGAGTCGATGGTGGGAAGGGGGGGAGTCGAGGGTGGGAAGGGGTTGGTGAGGTTGGGAAAGGGGGGAGTCGAGGTTGGGAAGGGGGTAGTCGAGCGTGGGAAGGGAGGAGTCCAGGGTGGGAAGTGGGGGAGTCAAGGGTGGGAAGGGGGTGTCAAGGGTGGGACGGGGCGAGTCAAGGGTGGGAAGGGAGGAGTCAAGGGTTGGACGTGGGGAGTCAAGGGTGGGATGGGGGGATTCAAGGGTTGGAAGGGGGGGAGTCAAGGGTGGGAAGGGGGGAGTCAAGGGTGGGAAGTGGGGAGTAAAGGGTGGGAAGGAGGGGAGTCAAGGGTGGGAATGGGGGAGTCAAGGGTGGGAAGGGGGGAGTCAAGGGTGGGAAGGGAGGAGTCAAGGGTTGGACGTGGGGAGTCAAGGGTGGGATGGGGGGAGTCCAGGGTGGGAGGGGGGAGTAGAGGGTGGGATGGGAGGAGTCGAGGGTGGGAAGTGGGGAGTCGAGGGTGGGATGGGCGGAGTCGAGTGTGGGAAGTAGGGAGTCGAGGGTGCGAAGGGGGGATTCGAGGGTGGGATGCGTGGAGTCGAGGGTGGGATGGGGGAGTCGAGGGAGGGAAAGGGGGGAGTCGAGGGTGGGAAGGGGGCAGTCGAGGGTGGGAAGGGGGGGAGTCGAGGGTGGGAAGGGGGGGAGTCGAGGGTGGGAAAGGGGGGAGTCGAGGGTGGGAAGGGGTGAGTCGAGGGTGGGACGGGGCGAGTCAAGTGTGGGAAGTGGGGAGACAAGGGTGGGAACGGGGGAGTCAAGGGTGAGAAGCGGGGAGTCAAGGGTGGGAAGGGGGGAGTCAAGGGTGAGAAGGGGGGAGTCAATGGTGGGAAGGGGGGAGTCAAGGGTGGGAAGCGGGGAGTCAAGGGTGGGATGGGGGGAGTCAATGGCTGGGAAGGGTGGGAGTCGAGGGTTGGAAGGGTGGAGTCGAGGGTGGGAAGGGGGGAGTAATGGCTGGGAAGGGTGGGAGTCGAGGGTGGGAAGGGGGGGAGTCGAGTGTGGGAAGGGGTGATTCAAGGGTGTGAAGGGGGGAGTCAAGCGTGGGAAGGGGAGTGTCAAGGGTGGGAAGGGGGGATCCAAGGGTGGGAAGGGCGGAGTCAAGGGTGGGAAGGGGGGAGTCCAAGGATCGAAGCGGGGTGTCAAGGGTGGGAAGGGGGGAGATATGGGTGGGAAGGGGGGAGCCAAGTGTGGGAAGGGGGTAGTCAAGGGTGGGAATGGGGGAGTCAAGGGTGGGAAGGGGGGAGTCATGTGTGGAAAGGGGTGATTCAAGGGTGTGGAGGGAGGAGTCAAGGGTGGGAAGGGGAGAGTCCAGGGATCGATGGGGGTAGTCAAGGGTGGGAAGGGGGGAGACAAGGGTGGGAAGGGGGGAGTCAAGGGTGGGAAGGGGGGAGACAAGGGTGGGAAGAGCGAAGTCAAGGGTGGGAAGGGAGGAGTCAAGGGAGGGAAGGGATGGTCAAGGGTGGGAAGAGGTGGATTCAAGGGTTGGAAGGGGGGGAGTCAAGGGTGGGAAGGGGGGAGTCAAGGGTGGGAAGTGGGGAGTAAAGGGTGGGAAGGAGGGGAGTCAATGGTGGGAATGGGGGAGTCAAGGGTGGGAAGGGAGGAGTCAAGGGTTGGACGTGGGGTGTCAAGGGTGGGATGGGGGGAGTCCAGGGTGGGAGGGGGGAGTAGAGGGTGGGATGGGAGGAATCGAGGGTGGAATGCGTGGAGTCGAGGGTGGGATGGGGGAGTCGAGGGAGGGAAAGGGGGGAGTCGAGGGTGGGAAGGGGCAGTCGAGGGTGGGAAGGGGGGGAGTCGAGGGTGGGAAGGGGGGAGTCGAGGGTGGGAAGGGGGGGAGTCGAGGGTGGGAAGGGGTGAGTCGAGGGTGGGACGGGGCGAGTCAAGTGTGGGAAGTGGGGAGACAAGGGTGGGAACGGGGGAGTCAAGGGTGAGAAGCGGGGAGTCAAGGGTGGGATGGGGGGAGTCAAGGGTGAGAAGGGGGGAGTCAATGGTGGGTAGGGGTTAGTCAAGGGTGGGAAGGGAGGGAGACGAGGGTGGGAAGGTGGAGAGTCGAGGGTGGGAAGGGGTGAGTCGAGGTTGGGAAGTGGGAGTTGAGTGTGGGAAGGGGGGAGTCGAGCGTGGGAAGGTGGGGAGTCGAGGGTGGGAAGGGGAGAGTAATGGCAGCGAAGGGGGGGAGTCGAGGGTGGGAAGGGGGCGAGTCCAGGGTGGGAAGGGGGGGAGTCGAGTGTGGGAAGGGAGGGAGTCGAAGGTGGGAAGGAGGTGAGTCGAGGGTGGGATGGGGCAGAGTCGAGGGTGGGAAGGGGAGGGAGTCGAGGGTGGGAAGGGGGGATTCGATGGTGGGAAGGGGGGGAGTCGAGGGTGGAAAGGGGGGGAGTCGAGGGTGGGAAGGGGGGAGTCCAGGGTGGGAAGGGGGGAGTCGAGCGTGGGAAGAGGGAAGTCGAGGGTGGGAAGGGGGGAGTCCAGGGTGGGAAGGGGGGAGTCAAGAGTGGGAAGGGGGGAGTCATGGGTTGGGAGGGGTGGAGTCAAGGGTGAGAAGGGGGAAGTCAAAGCTGGGAAGGGGGGAGTCAAGGGTGGGAAATGGGGAGTCAAGTGTGGGAAGGGGGGTGTCAAGGGTGTGAAGTGGGGATTCAAGGGTGGGAAGGGGGGAGTCAAGGGTGTGAAGGGGAGAGTCAAGGGTGGGAAGGGAGGAGTCAAGGGAGGGAAGGGACGGTCAAGGGTGGGAAGAGGGGGATTCAAGGGTTGGAAAGGGGGAGTCAAGGGTGGGAAGGGGGGAGTCAAGGGTGGGAAGTGGGGAGTCAAGGGTGGGAAGGAGGGGAGTCAAGGGTGGGAATGGGGGAGTCAAGGGTGGGAAGGGGGGAGTCAATGGTGGGAAGGGAGGAGTCAAGAGTGGGACGTGGGGAGTCAAGGGTGGGATGGGGGGAGTCCAGGGTGGGAGGGGGGAGTAGAGGGTGGGATGGGAGGAGTCGAGGGTGGGAAGTGGGGAGTCGAGGATGGGAAGGGGGGAGTCGAGGGTGGGAAGTGGGGGAGTCGAGGGTGGGATGGGCGGACTCGAGTGTGGGAAGTGGGGAGTCGAGGGTGCAAAGGGGGGATTCGAGGGTGGGATGCGTGGAGTCGAGGGTGGGATGGGGGGAGTCGAGGGAGGGAAAGGGGGTGTCGAGGGTGGGAAGGGGGGGAGTCGAGTGTGGGAAGGGGGGAGTCGAGGGTGGAAAGGGGGGGAGTCGAGGGTGGGAAGGGGGCAGTCGAGGGTGGGAAGGGGGGAGTCGAGGGTGGGAAGGGGGGAGTCGAGGGTGGGAAGGGGGGGAGTCGAGGGTGGGAAGGGGGGGAGTCGAGGGTGGGAATGGTGGAGTAGAGGGTGGGAAGGGGTGGAGTCGAGGAGGGAAGGGGTGGAGTCCAGGGTGGGAAGGAGTGGAGTCGAGCGTGGGAAGGGTGGAGTCGAGAGTGGGAAGGGGGAGTCGAGGGTGGGAAGGGGGTAGTCGAGGGTGGGAAGGGGGGAGTCGAGGGTGGGAAGGGGGGAGTCGAGGGTGGGAAGGGGGGAGTCCAGGGTGGGAAGGGGGGAGTCGAGGGTGGGAAAGGCGGAGTCAATGCTAGGAAGGGCCGAGTCAAGGGTGGGAATGGGGGAGTAAAGGGTGGGAAGGGGGGAGTCCAGGGATCAATGGGGGTAGTTCAAGGGTGGGAAGGGGGAGACAAGGGTGGGAAGGGGGGAGACAAGGGTGGGAAGGGGGGAGTCCAGGGATCAATGGGGGTAGTCAAGGGTGGGAAGGGGGAGACAAGGGTGGGAAGGGGGGAGACAAGGGTGGGAAGGGGGGAGACAAGGGTGAGAAGAGCGAAGTCAAGGTTGGGAATGGGGGAGTCAAGGGTGGGAAGGGGGGAGTAAAGGGTAGGAAGGGTGGAGTCATGTGTGGGAAGGGGTGATTCAATGGTGTGAAGGCGGAACTCAAGTGTGGGAAGGGGTGTGTCAAGGGTGGGAAGGGGGGATTCAATGGTGGGAAGGGGGGAGTCAAGGATGGGAAGGGGGGAGTCAAGGGTGGGAAGGGGGGTGTCAAGGGTGGGAAGGGGGGATTCAAGGGTGGGAAGGGGGGAGTCAAGGGTGTGAAGGGGAGAGTCAAGGGTGGGAAGGGAGGAGTCAAGGGAGGGAAGGGACGGTCAAGGGTGGGAAGAGGGGGATTCAAGGGTTGGAAGGGGGGGAGTCAAGGGTGGGAAGGGGAGTGTCAAGGGTGGGAAGGGTGGATCCAAGGGTGGGAAGGGCGGAGTCAAGGGTGGGAAGGGGGAAGTCAAGGGTGGGAAGGGGGGAGTCAAGGGAGGGAAGGGGTGTGTCAAGGGTGGGATGGGGTGTGTCAAGGGTGGGAAGGGGGGATTTAAGGGTGGGACGGGGGGAGTCAAGGGTGGGAAGGGGGGAGTCAAGGGTGGGAAGGAGGGGAGTCGAGGGTGGGAAGGGGGGGAGTCCAGTGTGGGACGCGGTGAGTCGAGGGTGGGAAGTGGGAGTCGAGTGTGGGAAGGGGGGAGTCGACGGTGGGAAGGGGGAGTTGAGGATGGGAAGGGGGGAGTCGAGGGTTGGAAGGGGGGGTGGAAGGTGGGAAGGGGTGAGTCGAGGGTGGGAAGGGGGGAGTCCAGTGTGGGAAGGGCGGAGTCAAGAGTGGGAAGGGGGGAGTCAAGTGTGGGAAGGGGGGAGTCAAGGGTGGGATGGGGGGAGTCGAGGGTGGGAAGGGTGGAGTCGAGGGTGGGAAGGGGTGGAGTCGAGGTGGGAAGGGGTGGAGTCGAGGGTGGGAAGGTGGGAGTAATGGCTGTGATGGTGGGAGTCGAGGGTGGGAAGGGTGGAGTCGAGGGTGGGAAAGGGTTGAGTCGAGGTGGGAAGGGGTGGAGTCGAGGGTGGGAAGGGATAGAGTCGAGGGTGGGAAGGGGGAATTCGAGGGTGGGAAGGGGGTGTTGAGGGTGGGAAGGGGTGAGTCGAGGGTGGGAAGGGGGAGTCGAGGGTGCAAAGTGGGAGTCGAGGGTGGAAAGGGGTGGAGTCGAGGAGGGAAGGGGTGGAATCTAGGGTGGGAAGGAGTGGAGTCGAGCGTGGGAAGGGTGGAGTCGAGACTGGGAAGGGGGAGTCGAGGGTGGGAAGGGGGTAGTCGAGGGTGGGAAGGGGGGAGTCGAGGGTCGGAAGGGGGGAGTCGAGGGTGGGAAGAGGAGGAGTCCAGGGTGGGAAGGGGGGAGTCAAGAGTGGGAAGGGGGGAGTCATGGGTTTGAAGGGGTGGAGTCAAGGGTGAGAAGGGGGAAGTCAAAGCTGGGAAGGGGGGAGTCAAGGGTGGGAAGGGGGGAGTCAAGGGTGGGAAGTGGGGATTCAAGGGTGGGAAGTGGGGATTCAAGGGTGGGAAGGGGGAGTCAAGGTGTGAAGGGGAGAGTCAAGGGTGGGAAGGGAGGAGTCAAGGGAGGGAAGGGACGGTCAAGGGTGGGAAGAGGGGGATTCAAGGGTTGGAAGGGGGGGAGTCAAGGGTGGGAAGGGGGGAGTCAAGGGTGGGAAGTGGGGAGTCAAGGGTGGGAAGGAGGGGAGTCAAGGGTGGGAATGGAGGAGTCAAGGGTGGGAAGGGGGGAGTCAATGGTGGGAAGGGAGGAGTCAAGAGTGGGACGTGGGGAGTCAAGGGTGGGATGGGGGGAGTCAAGGGTGGGAAGGGGGGGAGTCGAGGGTGGGAATGGTGGTGTCGAGGGTGGGAAGGGGTGGAGTCGAGGAGGGAAGGGGTGGAGTCCAGGGTGGGAAGGAGTGGAGTCGAGCGTGGGAAGGGTGGAGTCGAGAGTGGGAAGGGGGTAGTCGAGGGTGGGAAGGGGGTAGTCGAGGGTGGGAAGGGGGGAGTCGAGGGTGGGAAGGGGGAGTCGAGGGTGGGAACGGATGAAGTCGAGCGTGGGAAGGGGGGAGTCCAGGGTGGGAAGAGGAGGAGTCCAGGGTGGGAAGGGGGTGTCAAGGGTGGGACGGGGCGAGTCAAGTGTGGGAAGTGGGGAGACAAGTGTGGGAACGGGGGAGTCAAGGGTGAGAAGGGGGGAGTCAAGGGTGGGAAGGGGGGAGTCAAGGGTGAGTAGGGGGGAGTCAATGGTGGGAAGGGGGGAGTCAAGGGTGGGAAGGGGGGAGTCAAGTGTGGGATGGGGGGAGTCGAGGGTGGGAAGGGCGGAGTCAATGCTGGGAAGGGCGGAGTCAATGGTGGGAATGGGGGAGTAAAGGGTGGGAAGGGGGGAGTCCAGGGATCGATGGGGGTAGTCAAGGGTGGAAAGGGGGGAGACAAGGGTGGGAAGGGGGGAGACAAGGGTGGGAAGGGGGGAGACAAGGGTGGGAAGGGGGGAGACAAGGGTGGGAAGAGCGAAGTCAAGGGTGGGAATGGGGGAGTCAAGGGTGGGAAGGGGGGAGTAAAGGGTGGGAAGGGTGGAGTCATGTGTGGGAAGGGGTGATTCAAAGGTGTGAAGGGGGAACTCAAGTGTGGGAAGGGGTGTGTCAAGGGTGGGAAGGGGGGATTCAATGGTGGGAAGGGGGGTGTCAAGGATGGGAAGGGGGGAGTCAAGGGTGGGAAGGGGGGTGTCAAGGGTGGGAAGGGGGGATTCAAGGGTGGGAAGGTGGGAGTCAAGGGTGTGAAGGGGAGAGTCAAGGGTGGGAAGGGAGGAGTCAAGGGAGGGAAGGGACGGTCAAGGGTGGGAAGTGGGGGATTCAAGGTTTGGAAGGGGGGGAGTCAAGGGTGGGAAGGGGGGAGTCAAGGGTGGGAAGTGGGGAGTCAAGGGTGGGAAGGAGGGGAGTCAAGGGTGGGAAGGGGGGAGTCGAGGGTGGGAAGGAGGGAGTCGATGGTGGGAAGGGGGGGAGTCGAGGGTGGGAAGGGGGGGAGTCGAGGGTGGGAATGGTGGAGTAGAGGGTGGGAAGGGGTGGAGTCGAGGAGGGAAGGGGTGGAGTCCAGGGTGGGAAGGAGTGGAGTCGAGCGTGGGAAGGGTGGAGTCGAGAGTGGGAAGGGGGTAGTCGAGGGTGGGAAGGGGGTAGTCGAGGGTGGGAAGGGGGAGTCGAGGGTGGGAAGGGGGGGAGTCGAGTGTGGGAAGGGGCGGATTCGAGGGTGGGAAGGGGGGGAGTCGAGGGTGGGAAGGGGGGAGTCGAGGGTGGGAAGGGCGGAGTCAAGGGTGGGAAGGGGGGGAGTCAAGGGTGGGAAGGGGGGGAGTCGAGGGTGGGAATGGTGGTGTCGAGGGTGGGAAGGGGTGGAGTCGAGGAGGGAAGGGGTGGAGTCCAGGGTGGGAAGGAGTGGAGTCGAGCGTGGGAAGGGTGGAGACGAGAGTGGGAAGGGGGTAGTCGAGGGTGGGAATGGGGTAGTCGAGGGTGGGAAGGGGGGAGTCGAGGGTGGGAAGGGGGGAGTCGAGGGTGGGAACGGATGAAGTCGAGCGTGGGAAGGGGGGAGTCCAGGGTGGGAAGAGGAGGAGTCCAGGGTGGGAAGGGGGTGCCAAGGGTGGGACGGGGCGAGTCAAGTGTGGGAAGTGGGGAGACAAGTGTGGGAACGGGGGAGTCAAGGGTGAGAAGGGGGGAGTCAAGGGTGGGAAGGGGGGAGTCAAGGGTGAGTAGGGGGGAGTCAATGGTGGGAAGGGGGGAGTCAAGGGTGGGAAGGGGGGAGTCAAGGGTGGGATGGGGGGAGTCGAGGGTGGGAAGGGCGGAGTCAATGCTGGGAAGGGCGGAGTCAATGGTGGGAATGGGGGAGTAAAGGGTGGGAAGGGGGGAGTCCAGGGATCGATGGGGGTAGTCAAGGGTGGAAAGGGGGGAGACAAGGGTGGGAAGGGGGAGACAAGGGTGGGAAGGGGGGAGACAAGGGTGGGAAGGGGGGAGACAAGGGTGGGAAGAGCGAAGTCAAGGGTGGGAATGGGGGAGTCAAGGGTGGGAAGGGTGGAGTCATGTGTGGGAAGGGGTGATTCAAAAGTTTGAAGGGGGAACTCAAGTGTGGGAAGGGGTGTGTCAAGGGTGGGAAGGGGGGATTCAATGGTGGGAAGGGGGGAGTCAAGGATGGGAAGGGGGGAGTCAAGGGTGAGAAGGGGGGTGTCAAGGGTGGGAAGGGGCGATTCAAGGGTGGGAAGGGGGGAGTCAAGGGTGTGAAGGGGAGAGTCAAGGGTGGGAAGGGAGGAGTCAAGGGAGGGAAGGGACGGTCAAGGGTGGGAAGTGGGGGATTCAAGGTTTGGAAGGGGGGGAGTCAAGGGTGGGAAGGGGGGAGTCAAGGGTGGGAAGTGGGGAGTCAAGGGTGGGAAGGAGGGGAGTCAAGGGTGGGAAGGGGGGAGTCGAGGGTGGGAAGGGGGGAGTCGAGGGTGTGAAGGGGGGGAGTCGAGGGTGGGAAGGGGGGGAGTCGAGGGTGGTAATGGTGGAGTAGAGGGTGGGAAGGGGTGGAGTCGAGGAGGGAAGGGGTGGAGTCCAGGGTGGGAAGGAGTGGAGTCGAGCGTGGGAAGGGTGGAGTCGAGAGTGGGAAGGGGGGAGTCAAGGGTGGGAAGGGGGGAGTCGAGGGTGGGAAAGGCGGAGTCAATGCTGGGAAGGGCGGAGTCAAGGTTGGGAATGGGGGAGTAAAGGGTGGGAAGGGGGGAGTCCAGGGATCAATGGGGGTAGTCAAGGGTGGGAAGGGGGGAGACAAGGGTGGGAAGGGGGGAGACAAGGGTGGGAAGGGGGGAGACAAGGTTGGGAAGAGCGAAGTCAAGGTTGGGAATGGGGGAGTCAAGGGTGGGAAGGGGGGAGTAAAGGGTAGGAAGGGTGGAGTCATGTGTGGGAAGGGGTGATTCAATGGTGTGAAGGGGGAACTCAAGTGTGGGAAGGGGTGTGTCAAGGGTGGGAAGGGGGGATTCAATGGTGGGAAGGGGGGAGTCAAGGATGGGAAGGGGGGAGTCAAGGGTGGGAAGGGGGGTGTCAAGGGTGGGAAGGGGGGATTCAAGGGTGGGAAGGGGGGAGTCAAGGGTGTGAAGGGGAGAGTCAAGGGTGGGAAGGGAGGAGTCAAGGGAGGGAAGGGACGGTCAAGGGTGGGAAGAGGGGGATTCAAGGGTTGGAAGTGGGGGAGTCAAGGGTGGGAAGGGGAGTGTCAAGGGTGGGAAGGGTGGATCCAAGGGTGGGAAGGGCGGAGTCAAGGGTGGGAAGGGGGAAGTCAAGGGTGGGAAGGGGGGAGTCAAGGGAGGGAAGGGGTGTGTCAAGGGTGGGATGGGGTGTGTCAAGGGTGGGAAGGGGGGATTTATGGGTGGGACGGGGGGAGTCAAGGGTGGGAAGGGGGGTGTCAAGGGTGGGAAGTGGGGATTCAAGGGTGGGAAGGGGGGAGTCAAGGGTGTGAAGGGGAGAGTCAAGGGTGGGAAGGGAGGAGTCAAGGGAGGGAAGGGACGGTCAAGGGTGGGAAGAGGGGGATTCAAGGGTTGGAAGGGGGGGAGTCAAGGGTGGGAAGGGGGGAGTCAAGGGTGGGAAGTGGGGAGTCAAGGGTGGGAAGGAGGGGAGTCCAGGGTGGGATGGGGGGAGTCGAGGGAGGGAAAGGGGGGAGTCGAGGGTGGGAAGGGGGCAGTCGAGGGTGGGAAGGGGGGGAGTCGAGGGTGGGAAGGGGCGGAGTCGAGGGTGGGAAGGGGGGGAGTCGAGGGTAGGAAGGGGGGAGTCGAGGGTGGGATGGGGCGAGTCAAGTGTGGGAAGTGGGGAGACAAGGGTGGGAACGGGGGAGTCAAGGGTGAGAAGGGGGGAGTCAAGGGTGGGAAAGGGGGAGTCAAGGGTGAGAAGGGGGGAGTCAATGGTGGGAAGGCGGGAGTCAAGGGTGTGAAGGGGGGAGTCAAGGGTGGGATGGGGGGAGTTGAGGGTTGGAAGGGTGGAGACGAGGGTGGGAAGGGGTGGAGTCGAGGTGGGAAGGGGTGGAGTCGAGGGTGGGAAGGGGGGAGTAATGGCTGGGAAGGGTGGGAGTCGAGGGTGGGAAGGGGGCGAGTCCAGGGTGGGAAGGGGGGGAGTCGAGTGTGGGAAGGGGTGATTCAAGGGTGTGAAGGGGGGAGTCAAGCGTGGGAAGGGGAGTGTCAAGGGTGGGAAGGGGGGATCCAAGGGTGGGAAGGGCGGAGTCAAGGGTGGGAAGGGGTAAGTCAAGGGTGGGAAGGGGGTGTCAAGGGAGGGAAGGGGTGTGTCAAGGGTGGGATGGGGGGTGTCAAGGGTGGGAAGGGGGGATTTAAGGGTGGGACGGGGGGAGTCAAGTGTGGGAAGGGGGGAGTCAAGGGTGGGAAGGAGGGGAGTCGAGGGTGGGAAGGGGGGGAGTCCAGTGTGGGACGCGGTGAGTCGAGGGTGGGAAGTGGGAGTCGAGTGTGGGAAGGGGGGAGTCGAGGGTGGGAAGGGGGGAGTCCAGTGTGGGAAGGGTGGAGTCAAGAGTGGGAAGTGGGGAGTCAAGTGTGGGAAGGGGTGAGTCAAGGGTGGGATGGGGGGAGTCGAGGGTGGGAAGGGTGGAGTCGAGGGTGGGAAGGGGTGGAGTCGAGGTGGGAAGGGGTGGAGTCGAGGGTGGGAAGGGGGGAGTAATGGCTGGGATGGGTGGGAGTCGAGGGTGGGAAGGGTGGAGTCGAGGGTGGGAAAGGGTGGAGTCGAGGTGGGAAGGGGTGGAGTCGAGGGTGGGAAGGGATAGAGCCGTGGGTGGGAAGGGGGTATTCGAAGGTGGGAAGGGGGTGTTGAGGGTGGGAAGGGGCGAGTCGAGGGTGGGAAGGGGGGAGTCGAGGGTGCGAAGGGGGAGTCGAGGGTGGGATGCGGGGAGTCGAGGGTGGGATGGGGGAGTCGAGGGAGGGAAAGTGGGGAGTCGAGGCTGGGAAGGGAGCAGTCGAGGGTGGGAAGGGGGGGAGTCGAGTGTGGGAAGAGGGGGAGTCGAGGGTGGAAAGGGTGGAGTCGAGGGTGGGAAAGGGTGGAGTCGAGGTGGGAAGGGGTGGAGTCGACGGTGGGAAGGGATAGAGTCGAGGGTGGTAAGGGGGATTCGAGGGTGGGAAGGGGTGTTGAGGGTGGGAAGCGGGGTGTCGAGGGTGGGAAGGGGGTAGTCGAGGTTGGAGTGGGGGGAGTCGAGGGTGGGAAGGGGTGTAGTCGAGGTGGGAAGGGGTGGAGTCGAGTGTGGGAAGGGGTGGAGTCGAGGGTGGGAAGGGGGAGTCGAGGGTGGGAAGGGGTAGTCGAGGGTGGGAAGGGGGGGAGTCGAGGTTGGGAAGGGGGGAGTCGTGGGTGGGAAGGGGGAGAGTAGAGGGTGGGCAGGGGGGATTCGAGGGTGGGCAGAGGGTAGTCGAGGGTGGGAAGGGGGGGAGTCGAGGGTGGTAAGGGGGGAGTCGATGGTGGGAAGGGGGGGAGTCGAGGGTGGGAAGGGGTTGGCGAGTTTGGGAAGGGGGGGAGTCGAGGTTGGGAAGGGGGGAGTCGAGCGTGGTAAGGGAGGAGTCCAGGGTGGGACGGGGTGAGTCAAGTGTTGGAAGGGGGGAGTAAAGGGTGGGAATGGTGGAGTCAAGGGTGGGAAGGGGGTTGTCATGTGTGGGAAGGGGTGATTCAAGGGTGTGAATGGGGGAGTCCAGGGATCGAAGGGGGGTGTCAAGGGTGGGAAGGGGGGAGATAAGGTTGGGAAGGGGGGAGCCAAGTGTGGGAAGGGGGTAGTCAAGGGTGGGAATGGGGGAGTCAAGGGTGGGAAGGGGGGAGTCATGTGTGGAAAGGGGTGATTCAAGGGTGTGGAGGGAGGAGTCAAGGGTGGGATGGGGGGAGTCCAGGGATTGATGGGGCTAGTCAAGGGTGGGAAGGGGGGAGACAAGGGTGGGAAGAGGGGAGACAAGGGTGGGAAGGGTGGAGAAATGGGTGGGAAGAGCGAAGTCAAGGGTGGGAAGGGAGGAGTCAAGGGAGGGAAGGGACGGTCAAGGGTGGGAAGAGGGGGATTCAAGGGTTGGAAGGGGGGGAGTCAAGGGTGGGAAGGGGGGAGTCAAGGGTGGGAAGTGGGGTGTAAAGGGTGGGAAGGAGGGGAGTCAAGGGTGGGAATGGGGGAGTCAAGGGTGGGAAGGGGGGAGTCAAGGGTGGGAAGGGAGGAGTCAAGGGTTGGACGTGGGGAGTCAAGGGTGGGATGGGGGGAGTCCAGGGTGGGAAGAGGGGAGTCAAGGGTGCGAAGGGGGAGTCGAGGGTGGGATGCGGGGAGTCGAGGGTGGTATGGGGGAGTCGAGGGAGGGGAAGTGGGGAGTCGAGGCTGGGAAGGGAGCAGTCGAGGGTGGGAAGGGGGGGAGTCGAGTGTGGGAAGAGGGGGAGTCGAGGGTGGAAAGGGTAGAGTCGAGGGTGGGAAAGGCTGGAGTCGAGGTGGGAAGGGGTGGAGTCGACGGTGGGAAGGGATAGAGTCGAGGGTGGGAAGGGGGGATTCGAGGGTGGGAAGGGGGTGTTGAGGGTGGGAAGGGGCGAGTCGAGGGTGGGAAGGGGGGTGTCGAGGGTGGGAAGGGGGTAGTCGAGGTTGGAGTGGGGGGAGTCGAGGATGGGAAGGGGTGTAGTCGAGGTGGGAAGGGGTGGAGTCGAGTGTGGGAAGGGGTGGAGTCGAGGGTGGGAAGGGGGAGTCGAGGGTGGGAAGGGGTAGTCGAGGGTGGGAAGGGGGGGAGTCGAGGTTGGGAAGGGGGGAGTCGTGGGTGGGAAGGGGGAGAGAAGAGGGTGGGCAGGGGGGATTCGAGGGTGGGCAGAGGGTAGTCGAGGGTGGGAAGGGGGGGAATCGCGGGTGGTAAGGGGGAGTTGAGGGTGGGAAAGGGGGAGTCGAGGGTGGGAAGGGGGGAGTCGATGGTGGGAAGGGGGGGAGTCGAGGGTGGGAAGGGGTTGGTGAGGTTGGGAAAGGGGGGAGTCGAGGTTGGGAAGGGGGTAGTCGAGCGTGGGAAGGGAGGAGTCCAGGGTGGGAAGTGGGGGAGTCAAGGGTGGGAAGGGGGTGTCAAGGGTGGGAAGGGGCGAGTCAAGGGTGGGAAGGGAGGAGTCAAGGGTTGGACGTGGGGAGTCAAGGGTGGGATGGGGGGATTCAAGGGTTGGAAGGGGGGGAGTCAAGGGTGGGAAGGGGGGAGTCAAGGGTGGGAAGTGGGGAGTCAAGGGTGGGAAGGGAGGAGTCAAGGGTTGGACGTGGGGAGTCAAGGGTGGGATGGGGGGAGTCCAGGGTGGGAGGGGGGAGTAGAGGGTGGGATGGGAGGAGTCGAGGGTGGGAAGTGGGGAGTCGAGGGTGGGATGGGCGGAGTCGAGTGTGGGAAGTAGGGAGTCGAGGGTGCGAAGGGGGGATTCGAGGGTGGGATGCGTGGAGTCGAGGGTGGGATGGGAGAGTCGAGGGAGGGAAAGGGGGGAGTCGAGGGTGGGAAGGGGGCAGTCGAGGGTGGGAAGGGGGGGAGTCGAGGGTGGGAAGGGGGGGAGTCAAGGGTGGGAAAGGGGGGAGTCGAGGGTGGGAAGGGGTGAGTCGAGGGTGGGACGGGGCGAGTCAAGTGTGGGAAGTGGGGAGACAAGGGTGGGAACGGGGGAGTCAAGGGTGAGAAGCGGGGAGTCAAGGGTGGGAAGGGGGGAGTCAAGGGTGAGAAGGGGGGAGTCAATAGTGGGAAGGGGGGAGTCAAGGGTGGGAAGTGGGGAGTCGAGGGTGGGATGGGCGGAGTCGAGTGTGGGAAGTAGGGAGTCGAGGGTGCGAAGGGGGGATTCGAGGGTGGGATGCGTGGAGTCGAGGGTGGGATGGGAGAGTCGAGGGAGGGAAAGGGGGGAGTCGAGGGTGGGAAGGGGGCAGTCGAGGGTGGGAAGTGGGGGAGTCGAGGGTGGGAAGGGGCGGAGTCGAGGGTGGGAAGGGGGGGAGTCGAGGGTAGGAAGGGGGGAGTCGAGGGTGGGATGGGGCGAGTCAAGTGTGGGAAGTGGGGAGACAAGGGTGGGAACGGGGGAGTCAAGGGTGAGAAGGGGGGAGTCAAGGGTGGGAAAGGGGGAGTCAAGGGTGAGAAGGGGGGAGTCAATGGTGGGAAGGCGGGAGTCAAGGGTGTGAAGGGGGGAGTCAAGGGTGGGATGGGGGGAGTTGAGGGTTGGAAGGGTGGAGACAAGGGTGGGAAGGGGTGGAGTCGAGGTGGGAAGGGGTGGAGTCGAGGGTGGGAAGGGGGGAGTAATGGCTGGGAAGGGTGGGAGTCGAGGGTGGGAAGGGGGCGAGTCCAGGGTGGGAAGGGGGGGAGTCGAGTGTGGGAAGGGGTGATTCAAGGGTGTGAAGGGGGGAGTCAAGCGTGGGAAGGGGAGTGTCAAGGGTGGGAAGGGGGGATCCAAGGGTGGGAAGGGCGGAGTCAAGGGTGGGAAGGGGTAAGTCAAGGGTGGGAAGGGGGTGTCAAGGGAGGGAAGGGGTGTGTCAAGGGTGGGATGGGGGGTGTCAAGGGTGGGAAGGGGGGATTTAAGGGTGGGACGGGGGGAGTCAAGTGTGGGAAGGGGGGAGTCAAGGGTGGGAAGGAGGGGAGTCGAGGGTGGGAAGGGGGGGAGTCCAGTGTGGGACGCGGTGAGTCGAGGGTGGGAAGTGGGAGTCGAGTGTGGGAAGGGGGGAGTCGAGGGTGGGAAGGGGGGAGTCCAGTGTGGGAAGGGTGGAGTCAAGAGTGGGAAGTGGGGAGTCAAGTGTGGGAAGGGGTGAGTCAAGGGTGGGATGGGGGGAGTCGAGGGTGGGAAGGGTGGAGTCGAGGGTGGGAAGGGGTGGAGTCGAGGTGGGAAGGGGTGGAGTCGAGGGTGGGAAGGGGGGAGTAATGGCTGGGATGGGTGGGAGTCGAGGGTGGGAAGGGTGGAGTCGAGGGTGGGAAAGGGTGGAGTCGAGGTGGGAAGGGGTGGAGTCGAGGGTGGGAAGGGATAGAGCCGTGGGTGGGAAGGGGGTATTCGAAGGTGGGAAGGGGGTGTTGAGGGTGGGAAGGGGCGAGTCGAGGGTGGGAAGGGGGGAGTCGAGGGTGCGAAGGGGGAGTCGAGGGTGGGATGCGGGGAGTCGAGGGTGGGATGGGGGAGTCGAGGGAGGGAAAGTGGGGAGTCGAGGCTGGGAAGGGAGCAGTCGAGGGTGGGAAGGGGGGGAGTCGAGTGTGGGAAGAGGGGGAGTCGAGGGTGGAAAGGGTGGAGTCGAGGGTGGGAAAGGGTGGAGTCGAGGTGGGAAGGGGTGGAGTCGACGGTGGGAAGGGATAGAGTCGAGGGTGGTAAGGGGGATTCGAGGGTGGGAAGGGGTGTTGAGGGTGGGAAGCGGGGTGTCGAGGGTGGGAAGGGGGTAGTCGAGGTTGGAGTGGGGGGAGTCGAGGGTGGGAAGGGGTGTAGTCGAGGTGGGAAGGGGTGGAGTCGAGTGTGGGAAGGGGTGGAGTCGAGGGTGGGAAGGGGGAGTCGAGGGTGGGAAGGGGTAGTCGAGGGTGGGAAGGGGGGGAGTCGAGGTTGGGAAGGGGGGAGTCGTGGGTGGGAAGGGGGAGAGTAGAGGGTGGGCAGGGGGGATTCGAGGGTGGGCAGAGGGTAGTCGAGGGTGGGAAGGGGGGGAGTCGAGGGTGGTAAGGGGGGAGTCGATGGTGGGAAGGGGGGGAGTCGAGGGTGGGAAGGGGTTGGCGAGTTTGGGAAGGGGGGGAGTCGAGGTTGGGAAGGGGGGAGTCGAGCGTGGTAAGGGAGGAGTCCAGGGTGGGACGGGGTGAGTCAAGTGTTGGAAGGGGGGAGTAAAGGGTGGGAATGGTGGAGTCAAGGGTGGGAAGGGGGTTGTCATGTGTGGGAAGGGGTGATTCAAGGGTGTGAATGGGGGAGTCCAGGGATCGAAGGGGGGTGTCAAGGGTGGGAAGGGGGGAGATAAGGTTGGGAAGGGGGGAGCCAAGTGTGGGAAGGGGGTAGTCAAGGGTGGGAATGGGGGAGTCAAGGGTGGGAAGGGGGGAGTCATGTGTGGAAAGGGGTGATTCAAGGGTGTGGAGGGAGGAGTCAAGGGTGGGATGGGGGGAGTCCAGGGATTGATGGGGCTAGTCAAGGGTGGGAAGGGGGGAGACAAGGGTGGGAAGAGGGGAGACAAGGGTGGGAAGGGTGGAGAAATGGGTGGGAAGAGCGAAGTCAAGGGTGGGAAGGGAGGAGTCAAGGGAGGGAAGGGACGGTCAAGGGTGGGAAGAGGGGGATTCAAGGGTTGGAAGGGGGGGAGTCAAGGGTGGGAAGGGGGGAGTCAAGGGTGGGAAGTGGGGTGTAAAGGGTGGGAAGGAGGGGAGTCAAGGGTGGGAATGGGGGAGTCAAGGGTGGGAAGGGGGGAGTCAAGGGTGGGAAGGGAGGAGTCAAGGGTTGGACGTGGGGAGTCAAGGGTGGGATGGGGGGAGTCCAGGGTGGGAAGAGGGGAGTCAAGGGTGCGAAGGGGGAGTCGAGGGTGGGATGCGGGGAGTCGAGGGTGGTATGGGGGAGTCGAGGGAGGGGAAGTGGGGAGTCGAGGCTGGGAAGGGAGCAGTCGAGGGTGGGAAGGGGGGGAGTCGAGTGTGGGAAGAGGGGGAGTCGAGGGTGGAAAGGGTAGAGTCGAGGGTGGGAAAGGCTGGAGTCGAGGTGGGAAGGGGTGGAGTCGACGGTGGGAAGGGATAGAGTCGAGGGTGGGAAGGGGGGATTCGAGGGTGGGAAGGGGGTGTTGAGGGTGGGAAGGGGCGAGTCGAGGGTGGGAAGGGGGGTGTCGAGGGTGGGAAGGGGGTAGTCGAGGTTGGAGTGGGGGGAGTCAAGGATGGGAAGGGGTGTAGTCGAGGTGGGAAGGGGTGGAGTCGAGTGTGGGAAGGGGTGGAGTCGAGGGTGGGAAGGGGGAGTCGAGGGTGGGAAGGGGTAGTCGAGGGTGGGAAGGGGGGGAGTCGAGGTTGGGAAGGGGGGAGTCGTGGGTGGGAAGGGGGAGAGAAGAGGGTGGGCAGGGGGGATT
The DNA here is from genome assembly GCF_964194155.1 of Cetorhinus maximus. Lineage (NCBI taxonomy): Eukaryota > Metazoa > Chordata > Chondrichthyes > Lamniformes > Cetorhinidae > Cetorhinus > Cetorhinus maximus. The sequence goes on from NW_027599418.1 coordinate 18,829, forward strand.
CGAGGGTGGGCAGACGGTAGTCGAGGGTGGGAAGGGGGGGAATCGAGGGTGGTAAGGGGGAGTTGAGGGTGGGAAAGGGGGAGTCGAGGGTGGGAAGGGGGGAGTCGATGGTGGGAAGGGGGGGAGTCGAGGGTGGGAAGGGGTTGGTGAGGTTGGGAAAGGGGGGAGTCGAGGTTGGGAAGGGGGTAGTCGAGCGTGGGAAGGGAGGAGTCCAGGGTGGGAAGTGGGGGAGTCAAGGGTGGGAAGGGGGTGTCAAGGGTGGGAAGGGGCGAGTCAAGGGTGGGAAGGGAGGAGTCAAGGGTTGGACGTGGGGAGTCAAGGGTGGGATGGGGGGATTCAAGGGTTGGAAGGGGGGGAGTCAAGGGTGGGAAGGGGGGAGTCAAGGGTGGGAAGTGGGGAGTAAAGGGTGGGAAGGAGGGGAGTCAAGGGTGGGAATGGGGGAGTCAAGGGTGGGAAGGGGGGAGTCAAGGGTGGGAAGGGAGGAGTCAAGGGTTGGACGTGGGGAGTCAAGGGTGGGATGGGGGGAGTCCAGGGTGGGAGGGGGGAGTAGAGGGTGGGATGGGAGGAGTCGAGGGTGGGAAGTGGGGAGTCGAGGGTGGGATGGGCGGAGTCGAGTGTGGGAAGTAGGGAGTCGAGGGTGCGAAGGGGGGATTCGAGGGTGGGATGCGTGGAGTCGAGGGTGGGATGGGAGAGTCGAGGGAGGGAAAGGGGGGAGTCGAGGGTGGGAAGGGGGCAGTCGAGGGTGGGAAGGGGGGGAGTCGAGGGTGGGAAGGGGGGGAGTCAAGGGTGGGAAAGGGGGGAGTCGAGGGTGGGAAGGGGTGAGTCGAGGGTGGGACGGGGCGAGTCAAGTGTGGGAAGTGGGGAGACAAGGGTGGGAACGGGGGAGTCAAGGGTGAGAAGCGGGGAGTCAAGGGTGGGAAGGGGGGAGTCAAGGGTGAGAAGGGGGGAGTCAATAGTGGGAAGGGGGGAGTCAAGGGTGGGAAGTGGGGAGTCGAGGGTGGGATGGGCGGAGTCGAGTGTGGGAAGTAGGGAGTCGAGGGTGCGAAGGGGGGATTCGAGGGTGGGATGCGTGGAGTCGAGGGTGGGATGGGAGAGTCGAGGGAGGGAAAGGGGGGAGTCGAGGGTGGGAAGGGGGCAGTCGAGGGTGGGAAGTGGGGGAGTCGAGGGTGGGAAGGGGGGGAGTCGAGGGTGGGAAAGGGGGGAGTCGAGGGTGGGAAGGGGTGAGTCGAGGGTGGGACGGGGCGAGTCAAGTGTGGGAAGTGGGGAGACAAGGGTGGGAACGGGGGAGTCAAGGGTGAGAAGCGGGGAGTCAAGGGTGGGAAGGGGGGAGTCAAGGGTGAGAAGGGGGGAGTCAATAGTGGGAAGGGGGGAGTCAAGGGTGGGAAGGGGGGAGTCAAGGGTGGGATGGGGGGAGTAATGGCTGGGAAGGGTGGGAGTCGAGGGTTGGAAGGGTGGAGTCGAGGGTGGGAAGGGGGGAGTAATGGCTGGGAAGGGTGGGAGTCGAGGGTGGGAAGGGGGGGAGTCGAGTGTGGGAAGGGGTGATTCAAGGGTGTGAAGGGGGGAGTCAAGGGTGGGAAGGGGAGTGTCAAGGGTGGGAAGGGGGGATCCAAGGGTGGGAAGGGCGGAGTCAAGGGTGGGAAGGGGGGAGTCCAGGGATGGAAGGGGGGTGTCAAGGGTGGGAAGGGGGGAGATATGGGTGGGAAGGGGGGAGCCAAGTGTGGGAAGGGGGTAGTCAAGGGTGGGAATGGGGGAGTCAAGGGTGGGAAGGGGGGAGTCATGTGTGGAAAGGGGTGATTCAAGGGTGTGGAGGGAGGAGTCAAGGGTGGGAAGGGGAGAGTCCAGGGATCGATGGGGGTAGTCAAGGGTGGGAAGGGGGGAGACAAGGGTGGGAAGGGGGGAGTCAAGGGTGGGAAGGGGGGAGACAAGGGTGGGAAGAGCAAAGTCAAGGGCGGGAAGGGAGGAGTCAAGGGAGGGAAGGGATGGTCAAGGGTGGGAAGAGGTGGATTCAAGGGTTGGAAGGGGGGGAGTCAAGGGTGGGAAGGGGGGAGTCAAGGGTGGGAAGTGGGGAGTAAAGGGTGGGAAGGAGGGGAGTCAATGGTGGGAATGGGGGAGTCAAGGGTGGGAAGGGAGGAGTCAAGGGTTGGACGTGGGGTGTCAAGGGTGGGATGGGGGGAGTCCAGGGTGGGAGGGGGGAGTAGAGGGTGGGATGGGAGGAATCGAGGGTGGAATGCGTGGAGTCGAGGGTGGGATGGGGGAGTCGAGGGAGGGAAAGGGGGGAGTCGAGGGTGGGAAGGGGCAGTCGAGGGTGGGAAGGGAGGAGTCAAGGGTTGGACGTGGGGAGTCAAGGGTGGGATGGGGGGATTCAAGGGTTGGAAGGGGGGGAGTCAAGGGTGGGAAGGGGGGAGTCAAGGGTGGGAAGTGGGGAGTAAAGGGTGGGAAGGAGGGGAGTCAAGGGTGGGAATGGGGGAGTCAAGGGTGGGAAGGGGGGAGTCAAGGGTGGGAAGGGAGGAGTCAAGGGTTGGACGTGGGGAGTCAAGGGTGGGATGGGGGGAGTCCAGGGTGGGAGGGGGGAGTCGTGGGTGGGAAGGGGGAGAGAAGAGGGTGGGCAGGGGGGATTCGAGGGTGGGCAGAGGGTAGTCGAGGTTGGGAAGGGGGGGAGTCGAGGGTGGTAAGGGGGAGTTGAGGGTGGGAAAGGGGGAGTCGAGGGTGGGAAGGGGGGAGTCGATGGTGGGAAGGGGGGGAGTCGAGGGTGGGAAGGGGTTGGTGAGGTTGGGAAAGGGGGGAGTCGAGGTTGGGAAGGGGGTAGTCGAGCGTGGGAAGGGAGGAGTCCAGGGTGGGAAGTGGGGGAGTCAAGGGTGGGAAGGGGGTGTCAAGGGTGGGACGGGGCGAGTCAAGGGTGGGAAGGGAGGAGTCAAGGGTTGGACGTGGGGAGTCAAGGGTGGGATGGGGGGATTCAAGGGTTGGAAGGGGGGGAGTCAAGGGTGGGAAGGGGGGAGTCAAGGGTGGGAAGTGGGGAGTAAAGGGTGGGAAGGAGGGGAGTCAAGGGTGGGAATGGGGGAGTCAAGGGTGGGAAGGGGGGAGTCAAGGGTGGGAAGGGAGGAGTCAAGGGTTGGACGTGGGGAGTCAAGGGTGGGATGGGGGGAGTCCAGGGTGGGAGGGGGGAGTAGAGGGTGGGATGGGAGGAGTCGAGGGTGGGAAGTGGGGAGTCGAGGGTGGGATGGGCGGAGTCGAGTGTGGGAAGTAGGGAGTCGAGGGTGCGAAGGGGGGATTCGAGGGTGGGATGCGTGGAGTCGAGGGTGGGATGGGGGAGTCGAGGGAGGGAAAGGGGGGAGTCGAGGGTGGGAAGGGGGCAGTCGAGGGTGGGAAGGGGGGGAGTCGAGGGTGGGAAGGGGGGGAGTCGAGGGTGGGAAAGGGGGGAGTCGAGGGTGGGAAGGGGTGAGTCGAGGGTGGGACGGGGCGAGTCAAGTGTGGGAAGTGGGGAGACAAGGGTGGGAACGGGGGAGTCAAGGGTGAGAAGCGGGGAGTCAAGGGTGGGAAGGGGGGAGTCAAGGGTGAGAAGGGGGGAGTCAATAGTGGGAAGGGGGGAGTCAAGGGTGGGAAGGGGGTGTCAAGGGTGGGATGGGGGGAGTAATGGCTGGGAAGGGTGGGAGTCGAGGGTTGGAAGGGTGGAGTCGAGGGTGGGAAGGGGGGAGTAATGGCTGGGAAGGGTGGGAGTCGAGGGTGGGAAGGGGGGGAGTCGAGTGTGGGAAGGGGTGATTCAAGGGTGTGAAGGGGGGAGTCAAGGGTGGGAAGGGGAGTGTCAAGGGTGGGAAGGGGGGATCCAAGGGTGGGAAGGGCGGAGTCAAGGGTGGGAAGGGGGGAGTCCAGGGATGGAAGGGGGGTGTCAAGGGTGGGAAGGGGGGAGATATGGGTGGGAAGGGGGGGAGCCAAGTGTGGGAAGGGGGTAGTCAAGGGTGGGAATGGGGGAGTCAAGGGTGGGAAGGGGGGAGTCATGTGTGGAAAGGGGTGATTCAAGGGTGTGGAGGGAGGAGTCAAGGGTGGGAAGGGGAGAGTCCAGGGATCGATGGGGGTAGTCAAGGGTGGGAAGGGGGGAGACAAGGGTGGGAAGGGGGGAGTCAAGGGTGGGAAGGGGGGAGACAAGGGTGGGAAGAGCGAAGTCAAGGGCGGGAAGGGAGGAGTCAAGGGAGGGAAGGGATGGTCAAGGGTGGGAAGAGGTGGATTCAAGGGTTGGAAGGGGGGGAGTCAAGGGTGGGAAGGGGGGAGTCAAGGGTGGGAAGTGGGGAGTAAAGGGTGGGAAGGAGGGGAGTCAATGGTGGGAATGGGGGAGTCAAGGGTGGGAAGGGAGGAGTCAAGGGTTGGACGTGGGGTGTCAAGGGTGGGATGGGGGGAGTCCAGGGTGGGAGGGGGGAGTAGAGGGTGGGATGGGAGGAATCGAGGGTGGAATGCGTGGAGTCGAGGGTGGGATGGGGGAGTCGAGGGAGGGAAAGGGGGGAGTCGAGGGTGGGAAGGGGCAGTCGAGGGTGGGAAGGGAGGAGTCAAGGGTTGGACGTGGGGAGTCAAGGGTGGGATGGGGGGATTCAAGGGTTGGAAGGGGGGGAGTCAAGGGTGGGAAGGGGGGAGTCAAGGGTGGGAAGTGGGGAGTAAAGGGTGGGAAGGAGGGGAGTCAAGGGTGGGAATGGGGGAGTCAAGGGTGGGAAGGGGGGAGTCAAGGGTGGGAAGGGAGGAGTCAAGGGTTGGACGTGGGGAGTCAAGGGTGGGATGGGGGGAGTCCAGGGTGGGAGGGGGGAGTAGAGGGTGGGATGGGAGGAGTCGAGGGTGGGAAGTGGGGAGTCGAGGGTGGGATGGGCGGAGTCGAGTGTGGGAAGTAGGGAGTCGAGGGTGCGAAGGGGGGATTCGAGGGTGGGATGCGTGGAGTCGAGGGTGGGATGGGGGAGTCGAGGGAGGGAAAGGGGGGAGTCGAGGGTGGGAAGGGGGCAGTCGAGGGTGGGAAGGGGGGGAGTCGAGGGTGAGAAGGGGGGGAGTCGAGGGTGGGAAAGGGGGGAGTCGAGGGTGGGAAGGGGTGAGTCGAGGGTGGGACGGGGCGAGTCAAGTGTGGGAAGTGGGGAGACAAGGGTGGGAACGGGGGAGTCAAGGGTGAGAAGCGGGGAGTCAAGGGTGGGAAGGGGGGAGTCAAGGGTGGGAAGGGGGGAGTCAAGGGTGGGATGGGGGGAGTAATGGCTGGGAAGGGTGGGAGTCGAGGGTTGGAAGGGTGGAGTCGAGGGTGGGAAGGGGGGAGTAATGGCTGGGAAGGGTGGGAGTCGAGGGTGGGAAGGGGGGGAGTCGAGTGTGGGAAGGGGTGATTCAAGGGTGTGAAGGGGGGAGTCAAGGGTGGGAAGGGGAGTGTCAAGGGTGGGAAGGGGGGATCCAAGGGTGGGAAGGGCGGAGTCAAGGGTGGGAAGGGGGGAGTCCAGGGATGGAAGGGGGGTGTCAAGGGTGGGAAGGGGGGAGATATGGGTGGGAAGGGGGGAGACAAGTGTGGGAAGGGGGTAGTCAAGGGTGGGAATGGGGGAGTCAAGGGTGGGAAGGGGGGAGTCATGTGTGGAAAGGGGTGATTCAAGGGTGTGGAGGGAGGAGTCAAGGGTGGGAAGGGGAGAGTCCAGGGATCGATGGGGGTAGTCAAGGGTGGGAAGGGGGGAGACAAGGGTGGGAAGGGGGGAGTCAAGGGTGGGAAGGGGGGAGACAAGGGTGGGAAGAGCGAAGTCAAGGGCGGGAAGGGAGGAGTCAAGGGAGGGAAGGGATGGTCAAGGGTGGGAAGAGGTGGATTCAAGGGTTGGAAGGGGGGGAGTCAAGGGTGGGAAGGGGGGAGTCAAGGGTGGGAAGTGGGGAGTAAAGGGTGGGAAGGAGGGGAGTCAATGGTGGGAATGGGGGAGTCAAGGGTGGGAAGGGAGGAGTCAAGGGCTGGACGTGGGGTGTCAAGGGTGGGATGGGGGGAGTCCAGGGTGGGAGGGGGGAGTAGAGGGTGGGATGGGAGGAATCGAGGGTGGAATGCGTGGAGTCGAGGGTGGGATGGGGGAGTCGAGGGTGGGAAAGGGGGGAGTCGAGGGTGGGAAGGGGCAGTCGAGGGTGGGAAGGGGGGGAGTCGAGGGTGGGAAGGGGGGGAGTCGAGGGTGGGAAGGGGGGAGTCGAGGGTGGGAAGGGGTGAGTCGAGGGTGGGACGGGGCGAGTCAAGTGTGGGAAGTGGGGAGACAAGGGTGGGAACGGGGGAGTCAAGGGTGAGAAGCGGGGAGTCAAGGGTGGGAAGGGGGGAGTCAAGGGTGAGAAGGGGGGAGTCAATGGTGGGTATGGGTTAGTCAAGGGTGGGAAGGGAGGGAGACGAGGGTGGGAAGGTGGAGAGTCGAGGGTGGGAAGGGGTGAGTCGAGGTTGGGAAGTGGGAGTTGAGTGTGGGAAGTGGGGGAGTCGAGCGTGGGAAGGTGGGGAGTCGAGGGTGGGAAGGGGAGAGTAATGGCAGCGAAGGGGGGGAGTCGAGGGTGGGAAGGGGGCGAGTCCAGGGTGGGAAGGGGGGGAGTCGAGTGTGGGAAGGGAGGGAGTCGAAGGTGGGAAGGAGGTGAGTCGAGGGTGGGATGGGGCAGAGTCGAGGGTGGGAAGGGGGGGAGTCGAGGGTGGGAAGGGGGGATTCGATGGTGGGAAGGGGGGGAGTCGAGGGTGGAAAGGGGGGGAGTCGAGGGTGGGAAGGGGGGAGTCCAGGGTGGGAAGGGGGGAGTCAAGAGTGGGAAGGGGGGAGTCATGGGTTGGGAGGGGTGGAGTCAAGGGTGAGAAGGGGGAAGTCAAAGCTGGGAAGGGGGGAGTCAAGGGTGGGAAATGGGGAGTCAAGTGTGGGAAGGGGGGTGTCAAGGGTGGGAAGTGGGGATTCAAGGGTGGGAAGGGGGGAGTCAAGGGTGTGAAGGGGAGAGTCAAGGGTGGGAAGTGGGGAGTCAAGGGTGGGAAGGAGGGGAGTCAAGGGTGGGAATGGGGGAGTCAAGGGTGGGAAGGGGGGAGTCAATGGTGGGAAGGGAGGAGTCAAGAGTGGGACGTGGGGAGTCAAGGGTGGGATGGGGGGAGTCCAGGGTGGGAGGGGGGAGTAGAGGGTGGGATGGGAGGAGTCGAGGGTGGGAAGTGGGGAGTCGAGGATGGGAAGGGGGGAGTCGAGGGTGGGAAGTGGGGGAGTCGAGGGTGGGATGGGCGGAGTCGAGTGTGGGAAGTGGGGAGTCGAGGGTGCAAAGGGGGGATTCGAGGGTGAGATGCGTGGAGACGAGGGTGGGATGGGGGGAGTCGAGGGAGGGAAAGGGGGTGTCGAGGGTGGGAAGGGGGGGAGTCGAGTGTGGGAAGGGGGGAGTCGAGGGTGGAAAGGGGGGGAGTCGAGGGTGGGAAGGGGGCAGTCGAGGGTGGGAAGGGGGGAGTCGAGGGTGGGAAGGGGGGAGTCGAGGGTGGGAAGGGGGGGAGTCGAGGGTGGGAAGGGGGGGAGTCGAGGGTGGGAATGGTGGAGTAGAGGGTGGGAAGGGGTGGAGTCGAGGAGGGAAGGGGTGGAGTCCAGGGTGGGAAGGAGTGGAGTCGAGCGTGGGAAGGGTGGACTCGAGAGTGGGAAGGGGGAGTCGAGGGTGGGAAGGGGGTAGTCGAGGGTGGGAAGGGGGGAGTCGAGGGTGGGAAGGGGGGAGTCCAGGGTGGGAAGGGGGGAGTCGAGGGTGGGAAAGGCGGAGTCAATGCTAGGAAGGGCCGAGTCAAGGGTGGGAATGGGGGAGTAAAGGGTGGGAAGGGGGGAGTCCAGGGATCAATGGGGGTAGTTCAAGGGTGGGAAGGGGGGAGACAAGGGTGGGAAGGGGGGAGACAAGGGTGGGAAGGGGGGAGTCCAGGGATCAATGGGGGTAGTCAAGGGTGGGAAGGGGGAGACAAGGGTGTGAAGGGGGGAGACAAGGGTGGGAAGGGGGGAGACAAGGGT
>NW_027599419.1:0-10000 GCF_964194155.1 Cetorhinus maximus
GGAGCAGCGACGGATGACAACGCGGGTGTAAACATTGGCCAGGCCCCGTCACGCACGCACGCACGCCTGCTGTCTCACCTCAGAGCTCTCCCCCACCACCCACCGCCGGCCCCCCCGCTCCCCGCCCAACCTCCCCCACACGCGAAAGGTACGATGAAGAAATTGAGAGGCAGTCATTTCGCGTCCTGTTTCTTCCGCAGTTCCAAGCACTTCCCCCTCCCCACCTCACCAAGACAGCAATTGGTCTCTAGATGACCACAGGACCAGATTCAGACCTCTTCCCTCTCACCTGGACGCTCTCAGCAGTGAAGCTGAAAACCAATCGTTTCAGGTAATGCTGCCCCGACGCTGGCCCAGAGCTGGAATTATCTAACGATTCACTCACGACCCTTGCCAGGGCAGCAATTGGTCTCTAGATGACCACAGGACCAGATTCAGACCTCTCCCCTCACCTGGATGCTCTCAGCAGTGAAGCTGAAAAGCAATCGTTTCAGGTAATGCTGTCCCGACACTGGCTGGCCCAGAGCTGGAATTATCTAACGATTCACTCATGACCCTTCTCGCCAAGATAGCAATTGGTCTCCAGATGACCAATGCGGGACATCTTTAGGCTCCTCCCACACCGGGCCTCGCTCAGCAGTGATACTGAAAGCCAGTCACTTTCGGCAAGCTTCCCACCCTGATCCGAAGGACGACGATCCCCGCCCTGACCCGGAGATCGAGTTTATCAGATGATTTACCACCCCCCCCAGCCGAGGTTCAAACGTCCCCCTGGGGTTAGGTCAGTTCCTGAACAACGCCACTCAGTGGAGTCCTGCAACAACGCACCACCGGCACGCTCCAGGGCTGTCAACTGCCTGCCATCAATGCCACGAGGAGAGCCAGGGCCTAGCACGGCGCCACTCGCAGAGACACTGAACTGGGGAGCAACGCCTAAAAAAAAACTCCAAAACACCGAATACCAAAACCACCGAAAGGCGCGACAGAGAACGTTTTGCAATAGAGCCGCCCTTCCCCTTCATCTCCGACGACCTCACGGGGGACAAGGCACCTTGAGAGCATTTCGAGAAAAAATGAGGTCAATTCAGGGAAGTGGGGGCAGTGTGGTGGTAACGTCGCTGGACGAGTAACGCAGAGGAGGCCCCCACCCCCCCAACCCCACCACCCCAACCAAGGCTAACGCCCTTGGGTGCACGGGGTTCAAAATCCCGCCACGGCAGCCGGGATAAACCTGGAGTCACAAGCGGTGGTGACCGTGAAAGTATCCGTTGGCTGTAAAACCGCGGCTGGCTAACGCCCTTGAGGGAAGGAAATCTGCCGTCACTACCCGGCCTGGCCTTAACGCGGGGCTCCAGATCCACAGCCACGTGGCTGACTCTCAACTGCAAACGCACCCGGATCAAGGGACGGTTTAGGGGCGGGCAACAAATCGCCCGAGGCGCCCACGCTCCATGGGAGAGCAAACACTGAAATGAAAATCCTGCAAGGGTGACGGGAGAAAGGCAGGGCGGAGCGATTGATTGCTCCTCTGAGCAACTGGACGGACTTTACCTCTTCCCTCAGTGACTCATGAGCGAGACTCCTGGCAAAGGTACTCGTGCTGGGGCGCGCCGTCACGGGCATTGACTTGCCCTGGCCAGGTGCAGGCCACTTAATAAGATCATCGTGGCTGATCTGAACGTCACCTCAGCCTCACATTCCTGCCTGCCCCCGCCCCCCACCCCCCCGATAGCCTTCCACCCTCCAACTGTCCAGCGATTTGCACACGACCCTCACCGGTGCAGCGATTGGTCTCTAGGTGACCTCAGGGCCTCTTCCACACTTGAACTCTCTCAGTAACGAAACTCAAAGCCAACCGTTTCAGGTAATGCTTCCCCCACACTGACCCAGAGGTTGGAATTATCAAGCTTGCTCATCAAGAATCTACATGCCTCTGCCTTTGAAATATTCAAAGGCTCTTGCTTCCACCGCCTCCTGAGGAGAGTTCCAAAGACACTCGACCCTCGGTGAAAAATATTTCTCACCTCCGTCTTAAACAGTGACCCCCTAATTCTAGATTCTCCCACAAGAGGAAACATCCTCTCCACATGCACCCTGTCCAAGACCCCTCAGGTTCTTAAAAGTTTCAATCAAGTCGCCTCTTACTCTTCTAAACTCCAGCGGATACAAGCCCGGTCTGTCCAGCCTTCCCTCGTAAGGCAGCTTGCCTGTCCCGTGGTATTAGCCGAGTAAACCTTCTCTGAACTGCTTCCAACGCATTCACTTCCTTCCTTAAATAAGGAGGCCAGTACTGTGCATAGTGCTCCAGATGTGGTCTCACTAATGCTCTGTACAACTGAAGCATAAGCTCCCAACTTTTGAATTCAGTTCCCCTCACAATAGGTGGGTTGTCCCTTGGCTCCAGAATTCCCAAGGCCCCGTCAAGCGCTTAATCCATGCCTGACGCTCGCACTGCACTACGAAGGGGGGTGCCGCACTGTCAAAGGTGCCATCTTAAGTTGAGCTGAGGCCCACCGCTACCCCCCAACCACCCCCCCGGAACAATCTGCCCTCAGGTGGGAGAGGATGACCCTCCAGCTTCTATTGGAAGAAAAATTGGGGTTGGGCTGTGGAAATGTCCTCTCCGGGTCTCCTGACCGATATTCAGCCTTCAACCACGGGGCGGGGAGCTCCTCGGGCTGTGCATCGCGCGGCTGTTAGCGGGAGCTTGCTGTGCGCAATCTGGCGACGGCGCTCGCCCCCCACCCCATGACGGACGGGAGCGTCCTGTCTTCCTTCTCGACCAGCAATGCCGCCACCACCACCACCCCTTCTCCTGAGGCCCGGAAATGGAGCCTGGAGCCTTCTGAGATCTCCGGCCTGTGACTCCGGTGGGCTTGAGAAACCCCCGAATTAAACACCGTTCGAACGCCCAAGCGTCTCGGGGAGGCGGGGGGGAAATACGGGGAAAGGAGGTGGGGGGGTGGGGTGGGGGCAGGGCGCGTTTTCAATCAGAACGATCCCGGGGCTGAAAGGGTTAAATTGCCAGGACTGGGTTTACGCACAGGTTGGGTTTGCATTCCCCTCGAGTGTCGGAGATTAAGGAGGCGGCGGCGGGGGGTGGGGGATCTGATCAAGGGGGTTAAGAGGATTAGAGGATTCAATAGGGTCGGTGGAGAGAAACCATTGCCTGTGGTGGTGGTGGTGGGGGGGGAGGGGAGGCTGTCAGGGGGTGTGGGGGGGAGGGGAGGCTGTCGGGGGGTGTGGGGGGGGAGGGGAGGCTGTCGGGGGGTGTGGGGGGGGAGGGGAGACTGTCGGGGGGTGTGGGGGGGGAGGGGAGACTGTCGGGGGGTGTGGGGGGGGAGGGGAGACTGTCGGGGGGTGTGGGTGTGGGTGTGGGGGGGAGGGGAGGCTGTCGGGGGGTGTGGGTGTGGGTGTGGGGGGGAGGGGAGGCTGTCGGGGGGTGTGGGTGTGGGTGTGGGGGGGAGGGGAGGCTGTCGGGGGGTGTGGGGGGGGGAGGGGAGGCTGTCGGGGGGTGTGGGGGGGGAGGGGAGGCTGTCGGGGGGTGTGGGTGTGGGTGTGGGGGGGAGGGGAGGCTGTCGGGGGGTGTGGGGGGGGGAGGGGAGGCTGTCGGGGGGTGTGGGGGGGGAGGGGAGGCTGTCGGGGGGTGTGGGGGGGGGAGGGGAGGCTGTCGGGGGGTGTGGGGGGGGGAGGGGAGACTGTCGGGGGGTGTGGGGGGGGAGGGGGAGGGGAGGCTGTCGGGGGGTGTGGGGGGGAGGGGAGGCTGTCGGAGGGTGTGGGGGGGGAGGGGGAGGGGAGGCTGTCGGGGGGTGTGGGGGGGGAGGGGAGGCTGTCGGAGGGTGTGGGGGGGGAGGGGGAGGGGAGACTGTCGGGGGGTGTGGGTGTGGGGGGGGAGGGGAGGCTGTCGGGGGGTGTGGGTGTGGGGGGGGGAGGGGAGGCTGTCGGGGGGTGTGGGGGGGAGGGGAGGCTGTCGGGGGGTGTGGGTGTGGGGGGGGGAGGGGAGGCTGTCGGGGGGTGTGGGTGTGGGGGGAGAGGGGAGACTGTCGGGGGGTGTGGGGGGGAGACTGTCGGGGGGTGTGGGTGTGGGGGGGGAGGGGAGGCTGTCGGGGGGTGTGGGTGTGGGGGGGGAGGGGAGACTGTCGGGGGGTGTGGGGGGGAGACTGTCGGGGGGTGTGGGGGGGGAGACTGTCGGGGGGTGTGGGTGTGGGGGGGGAGGGGAGGCTGTCGGGGGGTGTGGGGGGGGAGGGGAGGCTGTCGGGGGGTGTGGGGGGGGAGGGGAGACTGTCGGGGGGTGTGGGTGTGGGGGGGGAGGGGAGGCTGTCGGGGGGTGTGGGGGGGAGAGGGGAGGCTGTCGGGGGGTGTGGGGGGGGAGGGGAGGCTGTCGGGGGGTGTGGGGGGGGAGGGGAGACTGTCGGGGGGTGTGGGGGGGGGAGGGGAGACTGTCGGGGGGTGTGGGTGTGGGGGGGGGAGGGGAGGCTGTCGGGGGGTGTGGGTGTGGGGGGGGGGGAGGCTGTCGGGGGGTGTGGGGGGGGAGGGGAGACTGTCGGGGGGTGTGGGTGTGGGGGGGGGAGGGGAGGCTGTCGGGGGGTGTGGGTGTGGGGGGGGGGAGGGGAGGCTGTCGGGGGGTGTGGGTGTGGGGGGGGGAGGGGAGGCTGTCGGGGGGTGTGGGGGGGAGACTGTCGGGGGGTGTGGGTGTGGGGGGGGAGGGGAGGCTGTCGGGGGGTGTGGGGGGGAGACTGTCGGGGGGTGTGGGTGTGGGGGGGGGAGGGGAGGCTGTCGGGGGGTGTGGGTGTGGGGGGGGGAGGGGAGGCTGTCGGGGGGTGTGGGGGGGAGACTGTCGGGGGGTGTGGGTGTGGGGGGGGAGGGGAGGCTGTCGGGGGGTGTGGGTGTGGGGGGGGAGGGGAGGCTGTCGGGGGGTGTGGGTGTGGGGGGGAGGGGAGGCTGTGAGGGGGGTGTGGGTGTGGGGGGGGGGAGGGGAGGCTGTGAGGGGGTGTGGGTGTGGGGGGGAGACTGTCGGGGGGTGTGGGTGTGGGGGGGAGGGGAGGCTGTGAGGGGGGTGTGGGTGTGGGGGGGGAGGGGAGGCTGTCGGGGGGTGTGGGTGTGGGGGGGGGGAGGGGAGGCTGTGAGGGGGTGTGGGGGGAGAGGGGAGGCTGTCGGGGGGTGTGGGTGTGGAGGGGGAGGGGAGGCTGTCGGGGGGTGTGGGTGTGGGGGGGGGGAGGGGAGGCTGTGAGGGGGTGTGGGGGGAGAGGGGAGGCTGTCGGGGGGTGTGGGTGTGGAGGGGGAGGGGAGGCTGCGAGGGGGTGTGGGGGGGGAGGGGAGGCTGTCGGGGGGTGTGGGTGTGGGGGGGGAGGGGAAAGAGCCCAGAACAAGGAGACAGAACCTTCGAGTGAGAGCCGGACTGTTCAGGGGTGATGTCAGGAAGCACTGCTTCACACAGAGAGGGGGGGGGAGGAATCAGGAACTCTCTTCCCCCCCACCAGCCCTGCCCCAATAATAGCAAGACTTGGGGTGGGGGGGGGTATCAATTGGGAAGCCCTAAGATTTTAGTTGGTTAAAAAGCCCTGAGGTGACTGATGGGAGATAAGATGCCACAAGGCAGTCACACTGGAGGGGGCATTTGCGCCCTCGAAGATGGATAGATCACCAGGGCCGGATGGATGGTGTCCCCTGCTGTTGACGGAAGCCGGGGAGGAAACTGCGGATGCTCGGAGGATCATTTCCCAATCCTCACCGGACACAGGCGAGGTCCCAGAGGATTGGAGGGTCTGCGGGCGTTGTACCAATATTTTAAAAAGGGTGCGAGAGGGATGGGGCCAGAAAAATTGACAGGCCGGTCAGTCTGACTTCGGAGGCGGGCCAACGACTGGAAACAATTCGGAGCGACAGGAAAAACTTGTCACTTGGAAGGACGTGGGTGGATCAGGGAGAGTCGCCACGGTTTTGTGAGGGGGAGGTCGGGCCTGACTAGCTGAACAGAAGCTCCTGATCGGGTAACGAGGAGGATCGATGAGGGTGGCGCAGTGGATGTCGTCTACATGGATTTCAGTGGCGGCACCTGACAAGGTCCCAACCTGGCCGACTGGTCAGGAAAGTGGGATCCTGTGGGATACAGGGGGAAGGGTGGCGGGTTGGATCCACAATTGGCTCAGCCACAGGAAACAAAGGGGAAGGGTCGATGGGTGTTTTTCGCCAATGGGAAACGGTTTCCAGTGGTGTTCCACAGGGCTCGGTGTTGGGGCCCTGGCTGTTTGTTGTATCTATCCATGATTCGGACTGAAACGTGAGAGGGCAATGATTGGGAAACTTGCAGATGACACCAAAAAGTTGGCCATGTGGTTGATAGCGAAGGGGAGAGCTGTCGACTCTGGGGTGATATCAGTGCTTTGGCCGAGTGGGCGGAGATGAGGCAAATGGGATTCAATCCGGAAAAGCGCGAGGTAATGCATTTGAGGGAGGAGGCGGGGGAGGGGGAGGCAAACAAAGCAAGGGAATACTCAATAAACTGGAAGATATCGAGAGGAGTTGAGGAAGTCAGAGGCCGTGGAGTGCATGTCCACGGGTCCCTGAAGATGGCAGGACAGGGTGGAGAAGGTGGTCAAGAAAGCACACGGAATGCTTTCCTTTTTATTGGGCGAGGTATCGAATACAGAAGCAGGGGATGTAATGCAGGAACTGTATAAAACGCTGGTTTAGGCCACAGCTGGAATTTGGTGCAGGGTTTCTGGTGGCCACATTACAGGAAGGACATCGTTGCTTTGGAGAGAGGAGATTTGCAAGAATGGTGCCAGCGCTGGAAAATGGGAGCTGTGAGGGGAGGTTGGATAGGCTGCGGTGACTTTCCTCAGGACAGAGGAGGCTGAGGGGGCGGGGGGTGACCTCACTGAGGTGCACAAAATGATGAGGGGGCCCAGATAGTGGGTCGACAGGAAGGACCTGATCCCCCCCCTCCACCACCCAGCTGAGGGGTCCGTTACCAGGGGGCACAGGTTTAAGGCGACTGGTCGGGGGATCGGAGGGGATGCGTGAGGAGAAACACTTTCACCCGGCAGGCGGTGGGCGTCTGGGATTGGCTAGCGGTGATGGCGGACAAGGCCAAGACCCTCAGCTCATTTAAAAGGCGCCGGTATCTGCATCTGAAGCGCTGTAACCTGCAAGGCTACAGACCAGGCGCTGGAAAGGGGGATTAAAAGGAGCGGCTAATTTCCTTTCTCTCTTTCTGGCTGGCGCAGACACGATGGGCTGAAGGGCCTCTTTGTACACCGTAACTTTTCTATGGTTCTATAATTCTGAGGTACAGATCAGATCAGGTCCCTCAGAATCCATCTGAGGGGCTGAATGGCCTCCTCCTGTTCCTGTGTAACAGGCTCCAGAGGGGCTGAATGGCCTCCTCCTGTTCCTGTGTAACAGGCTCGAGAGGGGCTGAATGGCCTCTTCCCGTGTAACAGGCTCGAGAGGCTGAATGGCCTCTTCCTGTGTAATGGGCTCAAGAGGGGCTGAATGGCCTCCTCCTGTTCCTGTGTAACAGGCTCGAGAGGGGCTCAATGGCCTCCTCCTGTGTAACAGGCTTGAGGAGGGACTGAATGGCCTCTTCCTGTGTAACAGGCTGGAGAGGGGCTGAATGGCCTCCTCCTGTTCCTGTGTAACAGGCTCGAGAGGGGCTGAATGGCCTCTTCCTGTGTAACAGGCTCGAGAGGCTGAATGGCCTCTTCCTGTGTAACAGGCTCGAGAGGCTGAATGGCCTCCTCCTGTGTAACAGGCTCGAGAGGCTGAATGGCCTCCTCCTGTTCCTGTGTAACATGCTCGAGAGGGGCTGAATGGCCTCCTCCTGTTCCTGTGTAACAGGCTTGAGAGAGAGGGGCTGAATGGCCTCCTCCTGTTGCTGTGTAACAGGCTCGAGAGGGGCTGAATGGCCTCTTCCTGTGTAACAGGCTCGAGAGGCTGAATGGCCTCTTCCTGTGTAACAGGCTCGAGAGGCTGAATGGCCTCTTCCTGTGTAACAGGCTCGAGAGGCTGAATGGCCTCTTCCTGTGTAACAGGCTCGAGAGGCTGAATGGCCTCCTCCTGTTCCTGTGTAACATGCTCGAGAGGGGCTGAATGGCCTCCTCCTGTTCCTGTGTGACAGGCTGGAGAGGGGCTGAATGACCTCCCCCTGTGTAACAGGCTGGAGAGGGGCTGAATGGCTTCCTCCTGTTCCTGTGCAACATGCTCAAGAGGGGCTGAATGGCCTCCTCATGTGTAACAGGCTGGAGAGGGGCTGAATGGCCTCCTCCTGTTCCTGTGTAACAGTATCGAGAGAGGGGGCTGAATGGCCTCCTCCTGTTCCTGTGTAACAGGCTTGAGAGGGGCTGAATGGCCTCCTCCTGTTCCTGTGTAACAGGCTCGAGAGGGGCTGAATGGCCTCCTCCTGTTCCTGTGTAACAGGCTCGAGAGGGGGGGCTGAATGGCCTCCTGTTCCTGTGTAACAGGCTCGACAGGAGGGGCTGAATGGCCTCCTCCTGTTCCTGTGTAACAGGCTCGACAGGAGGGGCCGAACGACCTCCTCCTGTTCCTGTGTAACAGGCTCGACAGGAGGGGCCGAACGACCTCCTCCTGTTCCTGTGTAACAGGCTCGAGAGGAGGGGCCGAACGACCTCCTCCTGCTCTGGCTTGTTCTCACGTCCGGCTCAAAAGACAAGCGGTCACCAAGGCCACGGTTACTAATTTTATTATTTTTTTTAGAAAGAAAACAGAAAGATAACTTGCAAACTTCTCCTTTCCAGAAAACTCTGTGACGTACTTGTTGCCGGGCGGCAACCTGATGTCGGCGAGTCTGGCCCAGCGAGACAGAAGGACTCCACAGCTTCTGTGGTCTGGCCACTGTCCAGACAGCTTATTGTTTGTGGAGCACAGACAAGACGGCTTTTCTTTGAGGCTGGTTATTCTGGGGAGCCGACGGGAGCGGATTGAGGCTGCCGATCGTGCTGACTCCACTGGGCAAGCCGTGGGGGTGGGGGGGTGATGGTGGGTCACACACCCTCCCCCATGCCTCTGGTGTCCTGCTAAGTGTCGCCCGTGGGTCCCTTTCCAGCACCACCACTACCCCCCACCCACCCACCCAATCAGAAGATCGTGGGTTTGAGACCCCGTCCAGCGAGACTCAAGGGCCCCATAATCCAGGCCTGACAGTCCTCCCCCACCCCCAACCGCACCCCCCCACCCCGAGGTACCACGATCGAGGGAGCGCCTCACCGTCAGCGGGTCAGTGCCAAGGGGGCGCCAGACAGAGAGAGACACAGTCAGGCGGACGCGCACACACACGGAGACAGTCAGGCAGACGCACGCACACACACACACACAGTCAGGCAGACGCACGCACACACACACACACACAGTCAGGCAGACGCACGCACACACACACACACACACACACAGTCAGGCAGACGCACACACAGACACACACACACTGTGAGGTAGACGCGCGCACACAGGCAGACACACACACAGTCAGACGCAGTCTCGCACACACGCACACTGTCAGATGCAGTCTCACACACGCACGCAGAGTCACACACATGTGCACACAGTCAGACACAGTCTTTTACATGCACACAGTCAGCTGCAGTCTCTCACATGCACAGTCAGACGCAGTCTCTCACATGTGCACACAGTCAGACGCAGTCTCTCACATGTGCACACAGTCAGCTGCAGTCTCTCACGTGCACACAGTCAGACGCAGTCTCTCACATGTGCACACAGTCAGACGCAGTCTCTCACATGTGCACACAGTCAGACGCAGTCTCTCACGTGCACACAGTCAGACGCAGTCTCTCACATGTGCACACAGTCAGACGCAGTCTCTCACATGTGCACACAGTCAGACGCAGTCTCTCACATGCACACAGTCAGACGCAGTCTCTCACATGTGCACACGGTCAGACGCAGTCTCTCACATGTGCACAGTCAGACGCAGTTTCTCACGTGCACACAGTCAGACGCAGTTTCTCACATGCACACAGTCAGA
>NW_027599419.1:15000-22500 GCF_964194155.1 Cetorhinus maximus
TTGGAAGTTTGGAACGATCGGACAGTGAATTAAAGACACACGGTGAAGAAACGAGAGTGAAAGGGACGTGTCAAGTCCCGGTGCAGGATGGGGTTCCAGCCTGTAAATTTACCCCTTACAGGAGTAACTGGGACGATCCCCGGTTTAACTGGTTGCGATGGGCTCCGAGAGGTTAAACTGCAATGGGCCGAGATCTTTCCAATCAGAACGAGAAAGCGAGAGGAATTGTCACAAGACTACGCTTCCATTTCCAGCGAAGGGCTGGGGAGGATTCGTGGGCTACAACCCGAGATCCACGTGGACCCTAACGCAACCCTGGTGGAGACAGAGGTAAACAGGTCGGAAAAGTTGTGTATCTTACAACCGGTGCAATTATCTGAGCGGACTGCACCCACAGGACCCATCCTGAAGCCAGAACTGTCCCCACCAGTACTGTACCCCAGTGTTATACAGTGACAGACCCGTCGCCACCAGTACTGTACCCCAGTGTTATACAGTGACAGACCCGTCGCCACCAGTACTGTACCCCAGTGTTATACAGTGACAGACCCGTCCCCACCAGTACTGTACCCCAGTGTTATACAGTGACAGACCCGTCCCCACCAGTACTGTACCCCAGTGTTATACAGTGACAGACCCGTCCCCACCAGTACTGTACCCCAGTGTTATACAGTGACAGACCCGTCCCCACCAGTACTGTACCCCAGTGTTATACAGCGACAGGCCCGTCCCCACCAGTACTGTACCCCAGTGTTACACAGTGACAGACCGGTCCCCACCAGTACTGTACCCCAGTGTTACACAGCGACAGGCCCGTCCCCACCAGTACTGTACCCCAGTGTTATACAGTGACAGACCCGTCCCCAACAGTACTGTACCCCAGTGTTATACAGTGACAGACCCGTCCCCACCAGTACTGTACCCCAGTGTTATACAGTGACAGACCCGCCCCTCCAGTACTGTACCCCAGTGTTATACAGCGACAGACCCGTCCCCACCAGTACTGTACCCCAGTGTTACACAGTGACAGACCCGTCCCCACCAGTACTGTACCCCAGTGTTATACAGTGACAGACCTGTCCCCACCAGTACTGTACCCCAGTGTTACACAGTGACAGACCCGTCCCCACCAGTACTGTACCCCAGTGTTATACAGCGACAGACCCGTCCCCACCAGTACTGTACCCCAGTGTTATACAGTGACAGACCCATCCCCACCAGTACTGTACCCCAGTGTTATACAGTGACAGACCTGTCCCCACCAGTACTGTACCCCAGTGTTATACAGCGACAGACCCATCCCCACCAGTACTGTACCCCAGTGTTATACAGCGACAGACCCGTCCCCACCAGTACTGTACCCCAGTGTTATACAGTGACAGACCTGTCCCCACCAGTACTGTACCCCAGTGTTATACAGTGACAGACCCGTCCCCACCAGTACTGTACCCCAGTGTTATACAGTGACAGACCTGTCCCCACCAGTACTGTACCCCAGTGTTATACAGCGACAGACCCGTCCCCACCAGTACTGTACCCCAGTGTTATACAGTGACAGACCCGTCCCCACCAGTACTGTACCCCAGTGTTACACAGCGACAGACCCGTCCCCACCAGTACTGTACCCCAGTGTTACACAGTGACAGACCCGTCCCCACCAGTACTGTACCCCAGTGTTATACAGTGACAGACCTGTCCCCACCAGTACTGTACCCCCGTGTTACACAGTGACAGACCCGTCCCCACCAGTACTGTACCCCAGTGTTATACAGTGACAGACCCATCCCCACCAGTACTGTACCCCAGTGTTATACAGTGACAGACCCATCCCCACCAGTACTGTACCCCAGTGTTATACAGTGACAGACCCATCCCCACCAGTACTGTACCCCAGTGTTATATGGTGACAGAGAATGTACCCTCCAACAACTCAATATTTTTTCTTGAAGGTGTAGCAAGTATCACTCACAGTTTCGGCCAACAAGGCTGAAGAATTTCACAGGGCTCTTGGTTCTGAAATCTCAGTGGAATGTGAAGTTCGGAGCGTGCCTGTGGGAAATCTGCACACACCCAAAATTCCCGCTTCCTAAATTCTCACACAACATCCACCCTATTGGGTTGGGGGAGGCGGGGTGTGTGTGTGTGCGTGCACGAGTGAGAGTGTCTGTGTGTGTGTGTGTGTCTGCGTGCACGCACGCATCTGTGTGTGTGTGTCCGTGGGTGCGGGTGTGTCTGCGCCCGCGTGTGCGTATCTGTGGCTGCGAGTGTGCGCGTGTCTATGTATGTGCCTGTATGTGTATGTGTGTGTCCGTGTATGTGTCTGAGAGTGTGTCTGTGTGCGTGTATGTGTATATGTGTCTTTGTGCGTGTGTCTGTGTGTGTGCGTGTGTCTGTGTGTGTGCGTGTGTCTGTGTGTGTGCGTGTGTCTGTGTGTGTGCGTGTGTCTGTGTGTGCGTGTGTCTGTGTGTGTGCGTGTGTCTGTGTGTGTGCGTGTCTGTGTGTGCGCGTGTGTCTGTGTGTGTGCGTGTGTCTGTGTGTGCGTGTGTCTGTGTGTGTGCGTGTGTCTGTGTGTGTGCGTGTGTCTGTGTGTGCGCGTGTGTCTGTGTGTGCGCGTGTGTCTGTGTGTGCGCGTGTGTCTGTGTGTGTGCGTGTGTCTGTGTGTGTGCGTGTGTCTGTGTGTGCGCGTGTGTCTGTGTGTGTGCGTGTGTCTGTGTGCGTGTGTCTGTATGTGTGTGTGTGTGTCTGTGTGTGTGTCTGTGTCTGTGTGTGTCTGTGTCTGTGTGTGTGCGCGCGTGTCCGTTTGATCGTGACAATGATCAGAGCCCTGAAGGACACAAACTCATGCTCCCTGCAGAGCCGCAGCTCAGGGGACGTTGCTCCTCAACGCCGACCTCTGTCCGACAGCGGGAGGCTCGCTGCCAATCTCCTCTCCTCGGGTGCCGGACAGACACACTCAGCTCCGCCGCACAGTGAAATGCAACATCCTGCACTGCCAGACTCGACAAGCAGTAAACAGAGGAGCAAAGGAAAAGAAAACCACACGGAGCCCCATGAAAACCAGAGGCACTGAGCTGTCAGCAGCAGCCACCCACGAACAGGAGAGGCAAAGGGAGAGATACAGAGGAGCCGGACAGCAGGAGGAAGCCATTCAGCCCCTCCGAGCGTGTGCGCTTTCCCCCACCACCGAACGGGACTTCACGAATTCACGGGCGGCCGGCGTGGGATGTCCGGCCTCGATTTCAACCGGGGAAAAGGGAGAGATTCCCACCGACTGACCACCCCCTCTTGGAGAGGAGAAATCCCTCCTCGTCTCCGTCTTCAAGGGGAGACCCCTCGTTCTGAAACTGTGCCCCCTCCTCCTCCTCCTTGTTCTAGATTCCGCCCTCCCACACCAAAACGTCCTCATTAAAGCACGCCACAGGCAACCCGCGCCCCCTTTCTCTGAAGTGCAGTCCCTGTTGTGATGCAGCACAAGGGGGTGGGCAAGCGTTGCACAGCAAGATCCCACAAACATCCAGTTGATAATGGCCCCAGTCCATCAGTTCTCCCCCCCACCACCAAAACAAAACAATTAGTGCCGTTGGGTTCAGGGGCGAATATTGGGCCCAGGACATGGTGGGGATAGGGCGGGGTGGGGTGGGGGGAAGGGATTCTATTCGCACAGCAGACTGTCCAATTGTCAGTTATGGGGTCGGCTGGAGTCCGCGGGTTTAACGTCAGGACCAAATACCCACAATCTGACAGTCCGGCACTCGCTAGGTGCAGACCGGGTCGGTGCTGAGGGAGCGCCGCACTGTCGGAGGGTCAGTGCTGAGGGAGCGCCGCACTGTCGGAGGGTCAGTGCTGAGGGAGCGCCGCACTGTCACAGGGTCAGTGTTGAGGGAGCGCCGCACTGTCAGAGGGTCAGTGCTGAGGGAGCGCCGCACTGTCGGAGGGTCAGTGCTGAGGGAGCGCCGCACTGTCGGAGGGTCAGTGCTGAGGGAGCGCCGCACTGTCGGAGGGTCAGTGCTGAGGGAGCGCCGCACTGTAACAAGTGCCATTTTTCAAATGATTCATTAAACCCCCCACCTCGAGTCCCCCATCTGCCCTCTGGGAGAGAGAGAGAGAGAGATAGGGAGGGAGAGAGAAACATAGGGAGGGAAGGAGAGAGATAGGGAGGGAAGGAGAGAGAGATAGGGAGGGATGGAGAGAGAGATAGGGAGGGATGGAGAGAGAGATAGGGAGGGAAGGAGAGAGATAGGGAGGGAAGAAGAGAGATAGGGAGGGAGGGCGAGTGAGAGGGAGGGAGGGCGAGGGAGTGAGCGAAGGAGAGAGCAAGCGTGCGAGAGAGAGAGAGCAAGAGAGAGAGGGAGAGAGAGAGAGAGAGAGAGAGAGAGAGAGAGAAAAGCTGGTTGGTTTTTGATGTCTGGCTCACACTGTGTCTTCCTCGCCCTTTCTGGGTGAAGGGATTATAAATGCACGTGACTGGGGAGGCAGACTCCACGGGTTTCCCTGGCTCGCAGCTCGGGGGGCGGTCAAGAGGTGGGAGCCAAGTCCCCAGCAGGGAAAGAAAGGTCAACCCTCCTCTCCCCTCCTGTCCAAACACTTCGGCCTGTCCCGGGTAAATCGGAGGGAGGTTCTGTGGTGGGGGGGAGGGGCAGGATCCGGGTTGTGTGGGGGTCGGGGGGGGAGTGAGGGGGGTGGCGGACAGTTACTGAGGGGTGGGTGAGGAGCCACTGGCGCCTCGCGGCCGACCGAGGGGGCTTTCTCTGCTGACGCGTTTAACCTTGTCGCTGCGCACAGCAAGATCCCACAGGTGCTAACCACCCCTAACCACCCCCCGCCACCAATTCCTGCATCCCCCTCACCCCTCCACCCCCCACGCAATCGAACAGACCTAATCTTTCACAGCGGACAAAGGAAGGAAAAAAAAACCCGCCCAAGTATGTGAGGAATGGCTCGATCGCTGAGCTAAACAAACACAGGCCTGGAAGGTCTGCACAGGGCCTGAGCTCCAGCTTCCCAGTTAACCAAGGGCTCACTGCAACCGAGGAGGTGGGTTTGACCTTCCCGAGGCCTAGACTGACAGGCCTGTAAACCGGCGCCACTGGCCACGGCCGACGCAGCACAACCCTGTGGCCGGTCCAGTCCGTACGCGCGGGGTCACCCACCAGGGGCACAGGGGGGGGTCACTGTCGACAGCCCCGGGGGCAGGGGGGGGTGACGGGGAGAGAGCCTTCTACGAGGGGAGCAGGGAGGGGGTGGTGGTGGAGAGACACAGGGAGCCACAGAGGCAGCTGCCCGCCGACGCCAACGCCAACCTGCGCTCCTGGAGGGAGAGCTGACGGGGAATAAAGGGGGCGTTCGTGGAGCAGGGTCAAAGGAGGGGGGGTGGGGTGCGGGGACTGGACAAATTAAAACCCAACAGAGGGAACAGGAGCAGCAGCAAATTTCTGGCTCACCCCACCCCCCCCACCGTACCGTTCCCTCACGTGGCGCACACCGCCTACGCCCCGTGCACATTTCCCTGCCCGTCTCGGGATCCTGCTCTCTCTATCTCTGCCCGCAACGTGTTCCCTCTAGGCGTCTCTCTCTCTCCCCCCCCCTGTCTCTCTCTCTCTCTCACACACACACGGCCCTTTCTCTCTCTCTCTCTCCCTCCCTCTCTCTGTGTCCCATCTTTGCCTTTCTCTAATCACATCGTCTGCAGTTTGTGACAAGGGCATCTACAGGAGAGGGGGTGGGGAGACTGGATACTCTCCTGCTGGCTCCAAAGCCCACACCGCTACGCTTTCAGCCTGCACACATGACAAGCTGGACAGACACAGGGGAGGGGAGGAACGGGGGTTGGGGGAGGATTGAGGGAGGGAGGGAGGACGAGGAATCTGTTCCCTGCGGGCGAGGGAGACAGCGTCTCACACAGAGCGGAATTTCCAAACACCCCAGGATGGTGGTTGTGTGGCTCTGTCTGAGGACTCTGTTGAATTTGGCAATCGCGGACTGGTACAGGCAGTGAGCCAAGAGCGATGACTCAATACTGCTGAGAGGAGGGGGGGGTGTTGGGGTCTGGTCAGGGAGACGGGGTAAAGGGATCACAATGGATCCTGTGCAGAGTGAGCTGGGAGTGTCGGGGGGGGGGAGACAGGATGAATCACCCACGTTTGGACAAAGGGTCCCCTCCCCGACCAGCAACAGCCTTTAAAAACCCAATCCCTCCGGCAGCTCCTGACTTAGACATTCCAATAACACCAGTGAGGAGAGCGAGAGAGACAGAGAGAGAGAGAAACAGACAGAGAGAGCGAGAGAGAGACATGCAGAGAGAGCGAGAGAGAGAGACAGGCAGAGAGAGCGAGAGAGAGACAGGCAGAGAGAGAGACAGGCAGAGAGAGCGAGAGAGAGAGACAGGTAGAGAGAGCGAGAGAGACAGGCAGAGAGAGAGAGAGACAGACAGAGAGAGCGAAAGAGAGAGACAGGCAGAGAGAGCGAGAGAGAGAGACAGACAGAGAGAGCGAGAGAGAGAGACAGGCAGAGAGAGAGAGAGAGACAGAGAGAGCGAGAGAGAGACAGGCAGAGAGAGCGAGAGAGACAGGCAGAGAGAGCGAGAGAGACAGGCAGAGAGAGCGAGAGAGACAGGCAGAGAGAGAGAGAGAGACAGAGAGAGCGAGAGAGAGACAGAGAGAGCGAGAGAGAGAGACAGGCAGAGAGAGAGAGAGAGACAGAGAGAGCGAGAGAGAGACAGGCAGAGAGAGCGAGAGAGACAGGCAGAGAGAGAGAGAGAGAGACAGAGAGATCGAGAGAGCGACAGGCAGAGAGAGCGAGAGAGAGCGAGAGACAGGCAAAGAGAGCGAGAGAGAGAGAGAGGCAGAGAGAGCGAGAGAGAGAGACAGGCAGAGAGAGCGAGAGAGAGAGAGACAGGCAAAGAAAGCAAAGAGAGAGAGAGAGACAGGCAGAGAGAGCAAGAGTGAGACGGAGAGAGTGAGACGGAGAGAGTGAGAGAGACGGAGAGAGTGAGAGAGACGGAGAGAGTGAGAGAGACGGAGAGAGTGAGAGAGACGGAGAGAGTGAGAGAGACGGAGAGAGAGAGAGAGACGGAGAGAGAGAGAGAGACGGAGAGAGAGAGAGAGACGGAGAGAGAGAGAGAGACGGAGAGAGAGAGAGAGACGGAGAGAGAGAGAGAGACGGAGAGAGAGAGAGAGACGGAGAGAGAGAGAGAGACGGAGAGAGAGAGAGAGACGGAGAGAGAGAGAGAGACGGAGAGAGAGAGAGAGACGGAGAGAGAGAGAGAGACGGAGAGAGAGAGAGAGACGGAGAGAGAGAGAGAGACGGAGAGAGAGAGAGAGACGGAGAGAGAGAGAGAGACGGAGAGAGAGAGAGAGACGGAGAGAGAGAGAGACGGAGAGAGAGAGAGACGGAGAGAGAGAGAGAGACGGAGAGAGAGAGAGAGACGGAGAGAGAGAGAGAGACGGAGAGAGAGAGAGAGACGGAGAGAGAGAGAGAGACGGAGAGAGAGAGAGAGACGGA
>NW_027599420.1:0-26772 GCF_964194155.1 Cetorhinus maximus
CTTCCTATAATGTAGCGACCAGAACTGCACACAATACCACAGTACTCCAGCTGTGGACTCACCAAGGTTCTATGCAACTTCCAACATGACCTCCCTAATTTTGTAATCTACTCCTCGATTGATGAAGGTAAGTGTCCCAAATGCCTTTTTCACAACCCCACTAACATGCCCCTCCGCCTTCAGAAATCAATGGATACGCACGCCAAGGTCCCTTTGTTCCTCAGAAATTCCTAGTGTCATTCCGTTCATTGAATGCTTCCTTGCAAAATTACTCCTTCCAAAGCGTATCACCTCAGACATTTCAGGGTTAAATCCATCTACCAATTATGTGCTCATTTGGCCAACCCATCTATTTTTTACTGTAGACCTAGACACTCAACCTAACTTTTAAACACCTGGCCAAACATTGTCATCTCTCTCACTCTCTTTCAATTTCGCTCTCGCCCTCTGTAATGCACTCTGCCTCCCTCCTTCTCCCTCTTTCACTCTCTCATTCTCTCTGCCCGTCTCTCTATCTCTCTCTCTGCCTCATCCTTTCTTTCTCTCCCAGAAACTCTCTCTATTTCTCCCTTTCGATTGTCCTCCCCCTTTCAGCTCTCTCTCTCTGTTTCTGTGTTTGTGACCACGTGTCTGTGTGTACATGCTTCTCATTTTCTGTCCTCTGCCTCTCACACTTTAAAATTTCCTTTCTCTCTTTCGCCCCATTTCTGTCTCTCTCTTTTGTGTGTGCGTATGTGTGTTTGTCCGTGTGTGTGTCGGAGGGTCTCTATCACTCACTCTCACATTTCTCTTTCCCTCTCAATCTGTGTGAGTATCTCTGTGTTTCTCTTCACGTCTCTTGCTTTCCTTCGCTGTCACTCTCCCTCTATCTGCCTTTCTGCATTAATGTCTGTCTGTCTCTCTATCTGTTTCCCTGTCTGTTTACCTATTTATCTGTTTATGTGTCCATCTGTCTAGAAATTTATCTCTGTCTTTTTGTATTTCTCTCTCACTCTCTCCCTCTCTATTTCCCTCTTTCTCTCTTTCTCTCTAGCACAGTCGCTCTTTTTTATCTCTCGCTCTCTTTCCCTCTCCCTCTTTATCTGTGCCTCTTTCTGTGTGTCTCTATGTCTCACTCTTTCTTTGTCACTCTTTGGCTCTTGCTGTCTCTTTCCTTTCATCTTTGCTCTCTCAATGTCTTTCTCCCCCTCTCTCTCTGTCTATCTCTCCCTCTGCGTGTCTATCTCTGTCCATGGCCTCCTGGCTTCAGTGTTTTATTGCAGGCATTTATTTTAAAACGACAAAGAGAAAGGAAGAATCGACTCTTCAGAATGGAGAAGGAACTGGAACTCTGACCCGTCGAGTAGCTAAATAATAATAATTGTGATAATAATTAAATGAAAAATGAGTATCAGCTTCCTGTTCAGCAGGCAATATTGTTGCGCATGCGCATCGGTTCACTCTCCCAGAGTGCAGTGCGGCCCTGCTCACTGATAGAGGGCTTTCCCATCTGCGGGCGACTGTGGGAGCAGCGCTCGCCATTGCACTATCACCAACTAGGAGAAATATAAAACCTTAAGGTGAGTAATGAATTAAGTAATTGGGACAATGAAGTGTCCATTCGGGCATTGGAGTCAGTCCGCAACCAATAAGATCATGGTTGAATTTCTGCCTGAAAACACTCATCTTCACACACATCCACACACACAAACAGAGTCACTCCCACACGCTCGGGATATTAACGTGCATAAAACACGCACAAACAAAAAACACATCCACATAAAACATACAAACCCACACACACAAACACACACACACGTATAGACATACACTGGATAAGATTGAGCAAATGTGTATCTGTGTGTTTGTGAGAGTGTGGGGAAAATATATTACTTTGTATCTGAGAGCCTGTGAGTGTGTGTGTGTGTGTGTGTGTGTGTGTGTGTGATGGAGAGTGTGCGAGGGAGAGCTTGTGAGTCAGTATGACTATGACTTTGTGTATTTGTGATTCAGGAAGTATGTGTCTGTATGAGTGCGTTAATAGTGTCTGCGTAAGAGTGTGTCATTTTGAGATTGCAAAATTCAGTTTGTAATGTAAAAGAGTGCGTGATTGTGTGAATGCGTTACTGTGTATGGTGGGGCAGCAGGGTGAGTGACATTTAGAGTGTTGAGAGAATGTGTGAATGTGCGTGTTAGTGAGAGTATTTGAGAGGGAGAGTGTTTCTGAATGTGTTTGCAATTGCCTGTTGATGCACATGACTGCTTCTCTGCAAGAGTTGGTGAATGAGTGTGCTATGTGAATGCTTATAAGTGTGAGAGCTGAGCGGTTTTGTGAGGGTTTGTGAGTAAGTATTTGAATCTGTGTGTCTGCCTGCTTGTGAGAGATAGAGAGTGAGATTGTCAATGTGTGTGAGACATTGAGTTTATGATATTGTGACTGTGTGACAGAATCTCTGTGTGTGTGCAAGTTGGTTGTGTCTGCGTGCATGTGTGTCTGAGACTGTGTGAATGAAAGTGTGTGCGAGGGTGAAAGAGAATGTGTGGCATTGTGACAGTGTGATATTGAATGAGTATTTGATTCTGGGAGTGTGCGTGTGTGACAGAGTGAGTGTGTGCTTGAGATTAATGTGTGCATGCTTCTGTGAATGTGTGTGATGAAGTGAGTGAATGCCTGTGTCTGTGAGAGAAAAAATGTGGAATACAGAGTGTCTGTGATTGTCTGCCTGTGTGAGTGTGTGCATGTTGTGTGTGTGAGTGAGAGAGAGAGAAAGCTATATAGAGAGAGATGTGGACAGTGTGGGTTGTGTGAGCATGAGATTTCATGAAAACGTGTGAGAGAGAATGTGTGTGTGAGTGTGTGGGGATAAGTGTGAGTGTACATCAGTATATGATTGTGTGTGTGTGTTTTTGTGAGACAGAGAATGCGTGATATTTTCACAGTGTCAGATTGGGTGAGCTTGGAATTTGAATGCATGAGTGAAAATGTGTCTGTGAGTGGGTGTGTGTGAGGGTGAGTGTATGAGGGTCAGGGTGAGTGTAACTTACTGTGACTGAGTGCAGGCGAGAGTGCATATGTTTGAGAAAGTGTGTTTGACAATTTAATAGTGTGAGATCGAGTGAGCATCTATGGCTGTGTGTTATTGCGTGCGTGTTTGAGTATGTGTGTGTGTGTGTGTGTGTTTCTGTGTGTAATTGAGTGAGTATGTGTTTGTGTATCTGTGTGTGTGTGGGTTCGAGAGAGAAGCCGGGATTTTCCACCCAGAAGCTTGTGTGTTCTGATTCCTTTTCCTATTTTTTGTTCATGAGCACACTCCCTATATTCGGGGGGACAGCCCAGGCTGGGTCTATACCACCCAGAAGCTTGTGCACACAGGGAGTAATCAGACTTTGCCCGAGTGCTTGTGAACCTCGTGTGAGAAGCGTTCTCTGGATGCTTGTCATTTGTCCTTCACACACGCCCCGATTGCAAAGCTTTGATTTAGCCAAACGGCATCCCCCGGGTCCACTTTAGCTGTATGTCCCTGGAGAGCTCACCTCAGCGTTGTGACTGCTGCTGGAGAGACCACCCGACCGATGTGACTGCTGCTGGAGAGTCCAACCGAGCGATGTGACTGTTGCTGGAGAGACCACCCGAGCGATATAACTACTGCTGGAGAGACCAGCCGAGCTATGTAGCTACTGCTGGAGAGACCACCCGAGTGATGTGACTGCTGCTGGGCAGACCAAACGATCGATGCAACAACTGCTGGAGGGTCCATTGGAGCGATGACTGATATAATCGGCAGCATATGGTGCTCAGGAAACGACCATCTCCAAAGTTCTCAATCGTTCCCCATGTCCATGAGCTCTTTCAGGCCTCCATCCTGTTTAGTCCTGAAAAGTTGGCTCGTGCATGTTCCGGACCGGCGCGATTTCACGCTTTCAAGAGTGTGGGACGGGCAATCTGTGGCTGGGAGGGCGATAATTGGACAGAATCGGTTGAAACTGGCATGTTACACTACAAATATGGACTTTTCATTCTAATATGCGGAAGACATTCTTATCTATATCGTTACAAATTTACTAGTCAAAATGAGTTTATGTATTTGTGCAGCTGTAAAAAAGATTAATTTCAAAATGCCGTAAAACCCCATTGAAAATTATTAAATTCATACGAAATGAAGGATTCCATTCGGATCCCCTTGCTGCTGTCCCCATAATTATTTCCTGTAGCTTAAATGTGTCCCATGTTGAACGATTAACTTGCAAACAGCGTGTATAAATCCACCAGTCTGGCAGCATTTGTTGTGCCTCTGGTAGAATTGCGCATGGATTCCTTCTCTTTTTGGTTCAAGATCAATATCTACATTTTTCGATATGTAAGCTTTGAAATCCAAGAATTCGAAGTGTTTACAAGCTTTGAACGGAATATATCTTTGTATGAATGATGCACGTTCACAAACACTTACTTGAGAAATTCTGCTCAGTTCTCCAGGACTGAGTTCCATGAATTTGGCTAAAGTTTGCTGCAAGGATTGCGATCTGCCGTCAGAATTACGTGCATCCAAAGTTATACATTTGGTAGCTTATTATTTGAGGACATCATCGATGATGTTGCTTTCCAAACATCACGAAAGAAAACGTTTCAGTGTTTTCGAATCATATGATGTCCAAACAGATTAGCTGCAGTTTGTTTGCAGTCTCCTTCCTCTTATTAAGCTGCTGATTGGTCTAACAGCTTTTCTGTTTCTGTTGTCGAAAGTTTTCATTTTTACCAATTAATAAATTGTGAACGTATTTTAATTTGAAATCATTATCTAATGCAAACAGTTATTTTGTAAGACGTATTTTATTTCCAAATTAACCTTATATTTGTGCCTTTACTGTGGCAAATTTGCGAAGATAAAATTTGCAGTCCACTTTCTGTGTGCATTAGAACGGAAACCTTTTACCGAACGGGCCGTTTTAAGCTTGGCATACCTCAGCGTCTCAAAATGTCTTAATCCAGTCCGGTAACTGACATTTATAAGACACGTCTTTGACTACTGAAGAGCTGGCTCTTTCCTTGTACTTCTATTCAAAACTTACTGACTTTATATTTCATGTCAATGAGCTTACTTCAGATCTAGAAAACGTTAGGCAATTAAGAGGTTTAAGACAGGGCGAAGACGGGTGGAAATGAGCACAATGCATGTCTGTGATAAATTGGAGAAAGGAGAATGGAAACTGTGTAAAACTTTAGTTTTCCAAATAATTGTATACTTTATTCATCAAACATGTTAAGGTGCAGTACATGACTGTTCCATAATGGCAAAATAATGTGGATGCTGAAAATCTGAAGCAAAAAAAAAATGCTGGGAAACTCAGCAGGTCTGACAGCATCTGTGGAGAGAAAGACAATATTAGTCTATCGACTCAGCATGACTACTTTTGGGACCTCTGAAGAAGAGTCATACGGACTCGAAAGTTTAACTCAGTCTTTCTCTCCACACGTTCTGTCAGACCTGTTGAGTTTTTCCAGCATTTTTTTGTTTTTGTAAATGACTGTTCCAATTTGACTAATAGTGTATTAACGTTCAATCTCTTTTGATGCAATATGCGTTACTCTGATAATTTTAAATACACATACAAACTGGTTAGGCTTATACTTCTCATTTCACAACAAGCACTGCCTTGTACTTTTTTTGCACAAAGATCAGATTGATTGCAGAACATTAACAAGGTATTTCCTAAAAAAAAAATATTGTGTGTACTGGAGCAACATTTTATCTCTCTCTCTCTCTCACTTGTTCACTCTCTCTTTCCCTCTCACTCATTCACTCTCTCTCTCGCTCACTCTTTAACTCTCTCTCTCTCTCTCCCACACACACACAGAGGAAGACGAACAGGCTGACAGACACAGGCACCTGCACAAAACAGACTCACCTTCAGTGCTTTCCCACTGTAGGATGCTGTCATGCTCACATGGCACAGAAACATATTGCGTACACACACACAGATCGACAGACAGAGAGATATACTCTCTCTCTCACTCACACACACACACACACACATATAAAGAGACAGAATCGTACGGGCGAACAGATACATAAATAGATGCATGCACTCAGATAGGCACGCACAAACATACACAAACACACACACACGGGCACACAAAAATCATACATGAAGACAGCCACACACACAGGCAGACATATCCTCAAATACGCACCCCGCACATATACACACGCAGGTAGACATATACGGACAGGCACTCAGACAGGCACAGACGCACACAGCCACAGACACACGCACAAACACACACACAAACACACACACAAACACATAGACAGTGTCACACACATTCGCACACACAGACGGTCAGGAACATAAATAGACATATTTACTCACACAGTCAAATACACACACGCAGAAACAACCTCATCTTCAGCAACCTCCCTCTGCTGGGGTTTATCGTGACTGCAGGCGCACACACACACACACAGACAAACACACACACACACACACAAACACACACACAAACACACACACACACACAAACACACACACAAACACACACACACACACACACACACACAAACACACACACAAACACACACACACACACAAACACACACACAAACACACACACACACACACACACAAACACACACAAACACACACACACACACACACACACACACACAGACACAAACACACACACAAACACACACGCACAAACACACACAAACACACACACACACACACACACACAAACAAATAGATGCTAAATAATGAAGATCAATTATACACTCTAGCATAAACTGACGTTTGGTTGCTAAGTTGGGCTTCAGACCCTATGCAGAGGAATACCATTGTACGTTTTGTTTTTATTGCGCATGATAACTGATCCACAGGGTATAATGTTCGATCTGACTTGTAAAAGTTAACTTGTTAGCCAACACACAGATGGGTAAATTGAATGTAAATCGTGAATTGGTCATGATAACTAATATTAAGGATATAAAGTAAAGCTAATTGTTGTATTGGTCTTGAAAACATTACAAGGGGAGAAAAGAAAGGTATATCGGTATTTCAGCTGATAAGCAACTAAATCAGAAGATTGCTGAACTGTGAGGAATATAGAATAGAATTTCCAAAGGGCATGGACAAGTTAATGTAATGGATATGCAGGTGGAAGATGAAGTTCAATACAAATAGATGCGAAATGATTCATTGTAGCAGCGAGAACATGACGAGAGACAGCACAAAATGAAGGATACATCTCTGAAGGGGGTATGAGCAGAGGGACAAGCCATTGAAGGTGGCAGTGTATTTTGAGAAATCAGTAACTAAAGCAAGGCCGTATTTATCGTAAAATAGAGTATAAGTGCAAGGAAGTTAGTTCAACTTGCATAAATGACTAGTTTGGACTCTAGTTGAAGTATTACGTTGAGATCTGGGCAAGGAATGTGAAGTTACTCTATAGAGGACAGATAAGCTTCACGAGAATGTTTCCAGGTTTGAGCTTGGAGAAGTTAAAGGGATTGGTGTTGGGTCCCTTGCTGTTTGTGGTATATATATACGATTTGGAACTGAATGTAGGATGGTTGATCATTATGTTTGCGAATGACACGAATATTGGTGGTGTGGAAAATAGTGCATAGGATAGCCCCAGATTAAAGGGGGATATAGACACGCTGGTCAGATGGGCTGATCATTAGCAAATGGAATTTAATCCGGATAAGTGTGAGGTGATTCACTTGTGCAGGACAAGCAAAGCACGGTAGCACACGATGAATTGTACCTGGGAAGAGCCGAGGATCAGAGGGACCTGGGTGTGCATATCCACCGGTCCCTTAACGTAGCGGAACATGTAGATAAGCTGCTTAAGAGGACATATGGGATACTTGCCAATATTAGATAAGTCATAGAGTTTAAGAGCAGGAAGGTTATGCTTGAACTATATTTAACGCTGGTCAGGCCACAGCTAGAGTATTAGGTGCAGTTCTGGAATCCGCATTATGGGAAGGATGTCATTCCACTAGAGAGAGTACAGACGAAATTTACCAGGAAGTTGCCTGGACTGGTGAGCAATAGATACGAAGCGATATTAAAAAGACTGGGTTTTGTTTCCCTGGAGGATAGCAGATTGAAGGGGGACATGACTGAGGTATATAATTATGAGGTGCTTAGATGGGATAGGCAGGAAGGAGCTCATCCCCTTGGTGGACGGATCCATAAGCATAGATTTAAGGTAAGGGGCAGGAGGTTTATTGGGGATGTGAGGAAGATTTTTTTCACCCAGAGGGCGTTGGGCATCTGGAACTCACTGCCTGAAAGGGTGGTTGAATCAATAACCCTCATAACATGTAAGATATGTTTGTATATGCACTTGTGATGCCATGGCATATTCGGTATGGACCTGGTGCTGGACAATGTGTTTGGAATAGATAAGTAGTTGTCTGACCGGCGCTGATTCGATGGGCCGAAAAGGGCCTTTTTCTGTGCTGTAGGCCCCTATGACTCTATGAATCTAAGTTAGGATTGTT
Source organism: Cetorhinus maximus (assembly GCF_964194155.1). Lineage (NCBI taxonomy): Eukaryota > Metazoa > Chordata > Chondrichthyes > Lamniformes > Cetorhinidae > Cetorhinus > Cetorhinus maximus. The sequence continues at coordinate 8,490 of NW_027599420.1, forward strand.
TTCCTTGAAGATGAGAAGGCTGAGAGGAGATTTGATATGACTGTTTAGAATCTTGAGTGATCCTTATTAAACAAGGGGAAGGTGTTCATTTTTGTGAAAGAACTCAGGGTGAGGAAGCTCAGTATTAAGGTCATCAGGAAAAGAAACACTGACAACATTAATTGTTATGTTTTCACACAGAGAGTTTTTTGGATCTTTAAAACAGTGACTGAGAGCTGGTGGAGGCAGGTTGAAATAAAGCATTCATTCGGGAATTAGACTGTTATCTGAAAATGAAGAAAGTGCAGGTTATGGGGAGAAGGCGGGAGAATAGAACTTTGTGAGTTGCTCATTGAGAGATTCGGTGCAGACACGATCGGATAAATGGTCGTCTTCAACTTGCTAACAATTCTGTGATTCTGTTATTTAACTTGATCCTTCCTTTTCCCTCTGTCCCTCCAATTTCACTCTCTGAATTTCTGCCTTTCCGTTCCAGCTTTAATTAGAATCAGTGAAATATCGTTGCACTGCCAGAATTCACAGTGCCGCCCCGCTTTAAGGATTGTTGACCAACCTCCAGCCAGGATCGAGCGTCATGATGGTGGATTGTTGGTGAATCTTTCTTAGTCGAAGCAATTGGGCCGAATTTCGATTGGCCAATGATCTACAAGCAACCCAGCCATTGGCTTACGCTGCTGTCAATCGCAAATTGGGCAGGGATAGGTTTTGCTGAGGTGAGCAAGCGCTCGGCTATTGGTCGGATTTTGAAGTCGGATTTTCATTACTCCAGGAAATTCAAGGGCTGTTGCATCTCTCCGCTTGGATATTAGAGCTGTCACTCTCATGCTGAAACGCTCCAATCGGGCAGGGCAGGTGTCCCTCACACCTTCGGGACTCTCCATTTGTTTGAGGAACTATCAGTCAAATATTGAACACTATGATTGAACAAAACTCCGCGCTAGATGGTGGGAATTGGTTTGTGGTGTCTGATTAATTGAAGCGCTGCCCGCAGCGGTCGGAGCTTACTGATTGGCTGATGTGGCTGTCCATGATGGTGTTCAGCTCCCTGATGGGATGATAATTCTGTGGTCAATGTTGAAGATCGCCGATTGGCTGAACTATCTGTGAGTCACTGGTTGCAGCCACGTGATTGGATGAAGCTGATGCCAGTCAGCTGTTGGAATGAACTGTTTGGCTGAACTGTCTGTCAGTCAGCAATTGTTCACTCCCTGATTGGTTGAGATGAATGTCGGCGCACAGGAAGAATACCCTGACTGGGCAACGTGACTCTGGGCCAAAAGGCTGGAGCTCCCTGATTGGATGAAGTGACTGTCAGTTAGCCGGTAGGTCACTTTGATTGGCTCAGGGAACTGTCATTCAGTGAACGGCTGAGGTGGCTGTGGATGAAAATCTGTTGCTGCTCCATTAGCTGCTGCACCTGTCAGTTACGGGGCTGATTGCCCTGATTGGCACAAGCAGCTGTCAGTTAGCGGCGGCGATCCCTAAATGGATGAGGCGACTGTCAGTCAGCATGCGGAGCTCCTTCATTGGCAGAAACTCTTGTCCGTCTGCGGCCAGAACTCTCTGATTGGCTGAGGTTTCTGACAGTCAGGTTTTTTTTTTCTTCATTATTTGAATAATTTATTTAACCGGATAATTCACCGCATTCTTGACCTGCTCTCGGAACTTGGACTGAGTCACCCCATAAATAAGTGTGTTTGTGCAACAACTTAAATTCCGCAGCAGAAACCCAACTTGTTGGAATATATATTCAGGATCGGTGAGGTAAAATAACCCTCTCACATCCATAGAGAATAATTTTACAACAGACACCGACCACAGGAGGATGAAGGTGCCGGATATGGTGAAGAGTAAAATCATAGACTTCCTCCTGCTCTCCATCTCTGGGACACTGCGATTCTCTCCCTTACTCTGAGCCCTCAGTCCCTTCTGGACTCGACTGGTCACTAAAATGTGTCTGACTGTCAGAGCGTTGATCAGCAGAATTAAACCGAATGGGAGCAATGGGGTTAAAACCGTCTGAAACCAGAAAAATCCAACCCATCCAGGAGCAGTAAAAATGCTTGCTTTTGCCAAACAGCCCCATGGTACATTATCGATTATCAGGAGTAAAGTACCAGGAGATGTTTTTTAAACAGAGCAGGATACTGGTTGTCGCCAGAACCACAGCCGCTGTTTTCCCAGTGGAATATTCTCTTTTCAGCTTCTGGCAACGAAAGGCCACAAATCGATCAAAAGAGAAAGTGACGGTGAACCAGACAGAACATTCCGCGGCTGCAGTAATCAGGACAGCGAGAACATGACACACAGGAATGAGGTCCAGGAAACTCAGTGGGAAATAATAATACATGATCTTGTTCAGTATGACGTTTGTGATAATGACCACTAATTCCACCGCTGCCATGGCCACCAGGTAGCGAGTGGTGCAGGTGGAGAGGCCGCACTTTCCCCGGGACAGGATCACAATCCCCAGTAAATTAGCTGTCAGAGAGAGGGGAGAATGGACTGGAAATTATTGATTAAACATTTTCCGTGTCTGACCCTCACAGGGAGGACTGGATTTCAGCACCAAAACAGAGTTTGATCACAGGAGGTAAGGCAGGCGACTGGCTGGTGAGTATTTCAGATTTTAGCTTTGTTTTTCGATTGAAATTAGCAGTTGAGGTACAATCACTTATTGATTATTATTAATTTTAGTAATTTAAGGATAGGGGGAAATTAAACACACAATAAAGGCGACACAACAAAAAAGAGCCAGACGTGAGCGGATGTTTAAAGAGCAGGAGTTTACATGTGAAGGAACGGAGCAGCTGTATAAAGACCAAGAGTGGAGCGGGTGCATATAGAGCAAGAGTTTACCTGTGAGGGAGCAGAGCAGCTGTATAAGGAGCGAGAGTTGAACGGTTGCATATAGAGCAGGGGTTTACCGGTGAAAAAATGGAACGGCTGTATAAAGAGCAAGAGTGGAGCGGGTGCATATAGATCAGCAGTTTACCTGTGAGGGAGCAGACCGGCTGTGTGAAGTGTGTAGCGGTGTGCCCCTTTGAGGGAGCAGAGCGGCTGCATAAAGAGCGATAGCGGAGTTTACCTGTGAGGGAGCGGAGCGGCTGTATAAAGAGTGATGCAGAGTTTACCTCTCAGGGAGCCTGTTCTCACACAGGTACTGGGCGGTGCTGGAATTCGAAAGGAGTGATGTCAGGATAATGGAGAGAGCTGGATTGTAGTTAGTGAGTAAGGTGTTTTCGTTTTTCTCCACTTTAAAACTACATTACAAGAGGTAACAGTCACCGCATTTGACTTTATTTTGCCAGAAAAAAGCTAAATCATTTTTTTTGCTTGGCTTAAATTTAGGGAAACAGCTTTTTCTAAATAAAAATCAAACAAAACGTATGGCAAAGGGACTCAGTCACGTGATTTTCATGGGGACTCTTCGACATGCATTGCAATGTGAATGACCACATGTGCAGGAAGTGCCACTGGATTCATTAGCTTGAGCAATGGCTTTCAGAGCTTTAGCGTCAGCTGGAGACACAGCGGTGCATCCGCGAAGCTGAGAGTTACGTGGACAGAACATTTTTAGTTGTGGTCACTCAGCAGCATGAGGAAGTGCGGGAATGGGTGACCACCAGTCTGAAGAAGGGAGGCAGGAATGTAATGAGGAAAGCCACAGGTATATAATGTTGAAAGCACCAGGCTGGTAATGAGGAAATCCTATTTTTTTGTGTTGGAAAAGGGTAAGTGTGAATGTTCCTCTGGAGAGTGCAACCAGAGTCACATTCCAGGCACTGTGGGTGTTTTGGATGCACAAGTGGGGAGGGGTAAGAGTGCAAGAGCAATAGTGGAAGGAGGCTAAATAGTGAGGGATGCAAACAGGATCTTCTGCAGCTGTAGGCATGACTCCAGAATGGTGTGTTGCCTCCCTGGTAGCAGGGTCAAGGATATCACAGAACAGTTGCAAGGCATTCTGAAGAGGGAGCGCAAACTCAGAGGTCGTAGTTCACATTGGTACAAACGACTTAGGTAGAAAGAGTGATGAGGTCCTGCAAAATGAACGTAGGGACCTTAGCAGCAGATTAAAAAGCAGGACCTCAAAGGTTGCAACCTCTGGATGGCCCGCTTGTCACGTGAAAGCGAGTATAGGAATATGAGGATAGAGAAGATGAATGCGTGGATCAAGAATTGTTGCTGGGGGGAGGCCTTCTGGTTCCTTGATCAGGGTATGTTTCTGGCGAAGTTGGCACCTGTACACGTCGGACAGGTTGCACGTTAACTGGCACAGGAGCAACATCTTTGTGGGGAGGTTTGCTAGTGATGTTGGGGTGGGGTTGTGGGGGGAGGGTAAAACTAATTCAGTATTTTTATGTAATAATGAGTGAAGGTGGAGTACCGGGTGTTGCACAGCCTAATATAGAAGAGGAACTAAGTGAGTCTGGAAGGTAGAGCAAACGTAGACCTGTTAAGGCACAGGGGAGTAATGCAAGGCTGGTTCGCTGCTATTGTAATGAATGGAGTCTTAAAAGTAGGGCAGATGAATTGAGGGTGCTGATTAACACATGGGAATATGATATTGTTGCTATCACAGAGACATGGTTGATGGCAGGGCAGGACTGGCAGCTCAATGTTCCAGGGTATAGAATGTTCAGGCATGACAGCGGGCTGATGGCGACTTGGTGGTGGGGGGTTAAAAGGGATGCCGGCATTGCACGCTTCATAAAGAAGTAAATTAAAGCCTTAAGAAGTGATGGTATTTTAGAAGGTTCCTCAAATGAGGCCATCTGTAGAGAACTTAATTAGAGGAGGCAATCACTTTACTGGGGGTGCACTAAATGCCTCCAAAGAGTCAGGGGGGCTTGAGGAGCGGATATGTAGGAAAATCTCAGAGATGTGTACAAGGTATTAAGAGTAGGAAATTTAAATTCACCAATGTAAACCTGGATAGTCCTAGTGTGAGAGGCTTCGATGTGGTGGAATTCTTAAAGTGCTTGAAAGATAGGTTTTTGAGCCAACGCTAAAGCCCTACGAGAGAAGGGGCGTCACTGGACCTAATCTTAGGGAATGAAGCCAGGAAGGTGGTATAAGTGTCAGTGAGGGAAAGCATTTCGGAGAGAGACACCATAGTTCTTGCGGTTTTAATGTAGTTATTGAAAATGACAAAGACGGCTTGTAAATAAAGGTGCTGAAATTGGGGAAGGCCGACTTCAATATTTTATGACAGGATGTGGCCAAAGTGGACTAGGAGCAGCTAATTGTAGGAAAGTCTACAACAGGCCTGCGGCAGTTATTCAGAAAGAAAATAGTGAGGGTTCAGGGCCAACATGTTCCCGTAAAGGTGAGGGGTAGGACACACTATTCCAGGGGATACTGGTAGTCAAGGGATATAGAGGATTGGATAAGGAAAAAGAAAAGTGACTGATGGTAGATACAGGGGGGTTAAAACAGCGGGGAAGCCCTGGAGAAGCATAAAAAGTGCTTGTGATAGTTATCAAGTAGTTAGGCGAGCGAACAGGTGACATTACCAAACACTGGAGGGAAAGGTAATGGAAAACCCCAAGGCATTTTATAATTATATTCAGGGCATGAGGATAACGAGGGAAAAAGTAGGACCCATTAGGGAACAATGTGGCAGATTGTGCTGCAACCGAAGGACATAGCTGAGGCTATAAACGCTTACTTTTCATCGGTGATGACTGTGGAGAAGGACGATGTAGCTGCAGAAATTAAGGAGGTCTGGCCATTCGAGAGGTGCCAGTGTACTGGAGAAGAGTGAGATAGGAGAAGCGGGGCCGTTAGCAGTGAGAGAGTAGTAGCGGAGCCAATAACAGTGAGAGAGTGAGAGAGGAGCAAGGGGGCCATTAGCACTGAGAGAGTGAGAGAGCAGTGGGCCATTAGGAGCGGGAGAGTGTGAGAGAAACTGCGAGAGAAGCAGCGAGGCTGTTAGCAGGATTAGAGAGGCGGGTGAAAAATCACCCAGAATGATGTTGGAAACAGCAACACACCTGCCTGAGGGAGTGGTAGAGGCAGGAACCCTCACAACATTTAATAAGTAGTTAGATGAGCACTTGAAACGGCATCGCATAAAGGGTTAGGGGCCAAGAGCTGGTCAATGGGATTAGAATAGAATGATGGGCCTTAGGACCTGTTTCTATGCTGTATAACTCGGATACTCTGTGACACTCTGACTCTGTGAGTGAGAGAGGAAAAGAGCAGGCATTGAGAGTGGGAGAGTGGGAGCAACAGCGGTGCCAATAACAGTGAGAGAGCAAAAGGAAGAGCGGGAACATTAATAGTGATACAGTGTGAGTTGAGTGAGCGACCATTGGAGCACACGGAGAGAGTGGCCACAGAGCATTACTGAGCAGGGGGAGAGTAGAGAGCATAAAACCAAGAGATCATTAAACCTATTAGCTGAAGTAGACTATACGGACAACGAATCTGTTCGCCATTTAATGAGGTCATTGCTGACCTGCTAATCTTCAACTAGAATTTCCTTACATTTCCCAGAACCTTGTGTTGCCTTTTTGATTAAAAATCTGCCTTGAATATTACTAATGACCCAGCCTTCAAAGCCATCAGCAGTAAATAAACCTACGATTCACTACGATCTGATTGAAGAAATTCCTCCTCGTCTCTGTGTTAAATAGGTGACACTCTGTGAAAATGCCCTCTGTTCCCCGACCCTCCGCAAGTGGAATCAACTTCTCAGCATCTACCCTACCAATCTCCCCAATAATCTTATTTGTTTCAATAAAGCTGCATCTTATCTTCCAGATTCCAGTGAGTACAGGTCTAACCTACTCAACCTCTCCACAGAAGAAAATCCCTCCATGCCCGCGCTCAATCTAGTGATACTTCTCTGGGCTGCCTCTATTGTCAGTATATACTTCCTTAGATAATGGGCCAAAACTGTTTACAGTATTCTAGGCATGGCCTAACTTATGCTGTGCAAAGCCTTAGCAAGAACTCCCAATTTTTTCCTCCATTCCCTTGAATAAATGCCTACAATCCTGTCGCATTCCCTATTATCTGCGGAAATTATATGTTTGTTTTTTTGGGGTATTCATGCAGGCAGACTCCCAAATCCCTCTGTGTTGCTGCTTCCTGCAGTCTTTCCCCATTTAAATCATATTCAGCTCCTCTATTCTTCGTGCCACCGTGCATAACCTCACATTTTCCCACGTTCTTTTCCAGCTGCCAAGTGCATGCCCACTCACTTAAATTATCTCTACCCCTCCGTGGAAACTTTGTGTCATCTTCACCACTTGCCTTCCCACCTACTTTTGTATCACCCATTAAAAGGAGATCATTAAAGATTTCAGAGAGAGGCGATAGAACTTGAAAGAGCAGAGAGGGAAAAGAGCGTGAGAACAGCTGTTTGGTGGATATGTGTAGTCGGTAAAATAAAAGTGAAATCTTTAGTTTGCTTTGTACTCTGTCGGGTGTTTTTCCTCTGAAAATAGATTCTTCAGTATACATTCGGTCCTTTTGTGCAAAAAAAAATAACAATCAAGTGCTTCTAGGGGGAGATTCTTTAAGTGCTAATGTATTTGGTTAATTAATTAATTAAAATACATTAGCGACGGCAGGACAGCTAATGTGTTGCTGCAGCAGCATGTTGACCTGTTGGACACCAAGTTGATCCAGTGTGAGCACATCAGTAGCAAGAGTTTGCAGCTCGAGAACATTTGGATCCAAGTAACGGAGCTGGTGTCTGAGCTGCAGACATTGTGCCACATCAGTGAGGGGAAAGTTACCTGGACAGTTTGCTCCAGGAGGTGGTCTCACCCCTCAGATCAGGAAATTAAAATTTGTTCTGGGTTCAGGGACAGGAGGGTCTGACCGCAGGTGACGTAGGTTTGGGGACCAAGGGGGTCGCGTTAAAGGGATCTTGGCCCCTGCAACTGTTCAACAGTGGCTAGGTTCTTGGAAGATGTGTGGACGAGAGCGGGGACTGCAGGGAGGATGAGCAAACTGTCCACAGCACCGTGATACAGGCAGCCATTCAAGCTAGGGGTGGAATTAAGAAATGCAGTAGTGGTAAGGGACAGTATAATGGGCGAAGGGTATTGTTCATTGCATGAGTTCCGAAGGGTCTCTTGCCTGCCCGGTGCCAGGACATCTCCTCAGGGTTGGAGAGGAACTGGGAGTGGAGGGGATAAATCAACTTGTCACCATCCACGTTGATGCCAGCGACATTGACAGAACTAGAAACCAAATTCTGCTGAATGAACTCGAACAGTTCGCAGCTAAATTAAAAAGCAAAACATCTGAGATAAATATCTTGGGATTACTACCTGAACAACGGGCAAACTGCCATAGGAGAAATAAAGTCACGGATTTAAATTTGTGCTCAAAGTTTGGTGTGGGAAAAATGGGTTTCAGTTTAAGGGGCACTGGCGCCAGTACTGGGATAGGAGGGAGCTATTCCGGTGGGAAGGGCTTCACTTTAAAAATGCAGATTCCAGCGTCGTGGGGAACTGAATAACTGGGGCTTTAGCGAGTGTTTTATGATAAATAGGTGAGCGGGAGTTCTGGAGAGGGGATTTGTAGGTTTAAGAAGCAAAACGATGTGGGAACTTTGCAGGGCAGCTTTTAGGTAATGATATCCAGAATGTGACAGAAAGGGACAGAGTGTAGAAACATAATAAAACACAACAGCAAATTGAGTCAAATGGGGAAATGGTAATAAAGTGAAAATTGATGCCTCATTACTTAATTGCTGGCCGTATTCAGAACCAAAGAAATCAATTAATGGCAAAAATAGAGGTTAATGGGAATGATCTTATAGCCATTACGGAGTCGTGGTTACCAAGAGATCAATGCTGATAACTAATTATTCAGGGACATGTGATTTTCGAAAGGACAGGCAGCATGAAAATGGTGGTGGGATAGCATTTCTCGACGAGAATGAATGCGTTGGATAGCAAGAAATTATTTTGGATCTGCAGATGTAGAATTCACATGAGTAGAGGTAAGAAATAACAAGGGGGTGAAGACGGTGCTGGGAGTAGTCTACAGGGTGCCTAACAGTAGCTATACCGTAGGAAAGAGAATAAGTCAGGAGATAGTTATGACATGAAAACATGGCAGTACATTAATCATGGGTGACTTGAAACTCCATGTTGTTTGGGAAAATCACATCATAGAGTGTATCCGAGAGTGTTTCCTAGAACAATTTGCTGTGGATCCAATCAGGGATCAGTCTACTTTGGATCTGTTAATGTGGAATGAGGCAGGTTAATAAATGTAAAATGCAAAGTATAAAAGGTCCCCTAGGAAAAAAATGACCATAACATGGTATAATTTAGCATTCAGTTTGAGAGCGAAACTGTGTCCGAAACAACTGTGCTAAACTTACAAACGGATAATTACAAAGGAATGATGGCAGAGTTGGCTGGAGTAGAATGGGAAAGGAGTTCAACAGAAAAGACGGTTGATGAACAATGGCAGACGTTTAAGAAAATAGTTCATGACTCATATCAGCGATATATCCCCTTGAGGAACTAGGATTGTAGGATGGACATAATCAACCATAGTTTTCCCAAAAAGTTGAGGATAGAGTCAAGTTGAATTAAAACTACATGCAATGTGGCAAAGGTTTATGGTAAGCCAGAGGATTAGGATTTTTCTTTTAAACCAAGAAAGGATGACCAAATATACATTAAAGATTGGGAAAATAAACATTGAGCGATAACTAACAGGTCCTATAAAAACGTTATATAGCAGCTGCTTTAAATATAAAAAAAATGAAGAGATAGGCTTTAGTAAACTAATGCCTCTTCGAGAAGGAGTCTGTAAAAATGAGAATGGGGAACGAGGAAATGGCAGAGGAGTTGAATTAATGCTTTGCATCAGTCTTCATGGTAGACAACACTAATCCAATTCCTAAAATACTTAATAATCATGGGGAAAACGGGGGAAGGGAATAAAGAAACAACTATCACTAGAGAAAAAGTGATCAAGAAACTAATGGAGCTAAAAACCGATAAATCCCTGATGGGTTGCATCCTAGGATATTAAAGGAAGTATCTGCAGAAATAATGGATGCACTGACAGTCATCTTCCAAGAATCGTTTGGTTATGGAAAAGACTCTGAAGATTGGAAATCTGCCAAAGTTACAAACATATTCAAAAAAGGAGGGAGAAAAATGCTCATGCAACTATAGGCCAAATAGCTTAACATGAGCAATTGGGAAAAGGTTAAAGTCTATTACAAGGACTGTGAGAGCAGAGCATTTAAAATACATAATATAATCCAACAGAGGTAGCATGGCGTGATGACAGGGAAATCGTGCCTGGTAAATTAATTAGAATTATTTGAGGAAGTAAAAAGCAGAATGGGTGAAGGGGGACCAGGATATGCAATATTCTTGTATTTCCAAAAAGGCGTTCAATAAGGTACCAGACACACGACTGCTTAATAAGATAAGAGTTCATGGTCTTGGGGGTAGTACACTAGCATGGATAGAGGATTTGCTAACTAATAGAAGACAGAGAGCTGAGATAAGGGTGGCATTTTCAGAATAATATACTGTAAGTAGTGGAGCGCCACAGGGATCAGTGCTGGGACGACAGTTATTTGCAATATATATTAATGGGTGATATGATGGAAGTGAATGTACTATCGCCAAATTTCCAGTTATCAGAGACATTGGTGCGAAAGCAAGTGGTGAGGAAGACTCAAAGGTCCTACAGGGGAATATAGAAATGTTAAGTGAGTTGGCAAAACTTGGCAGATGGCATATATTATCAGAAACTGTGGGTCTATGCACGTTGGCAGGAAGAATAGAGGATCTCAATATTACTTAAATGGAGAAAGACTGCAGAAAGCTGGAGCAGAGAGGGATTTGGGAGCCCAAGTGAATTAATATTAAAATGTTAATTTCAGCAGGTAATAGGGAAAGGAAATAAAATGATGGCTTTAATTTCAAAGGGAATGGATTATAAAAATGGGGAAGTCATACTAGAACTGTACAAGGCACTCACTTAGAATAATGTCAACAATTTTGGTCTCCTTATTTGGCGAAAGATATGCTGGAAGTGGAGGCAGCCCACAGAAGTTTCAATAGGCTGATGCCGGATGTGGAGGGACGATTTCCTGTGGGCAGGTTGATTAGATTGGGACTGTACTCATTGGAGCTTAATAGAATGAGAGGAGGCCTTATTGAAACATATTGGATTCCTGGGGGCCTTGAGATGGTAGATGCTGAGTAGTTAGTTACCTTTGTGGGAGGGTTTAGTCCGAGCCGGCATCATTTCAGAGATAGGGTTCACCAATTTAATACAGAGATAAGGAGGAATTTATTCTCTCAGAGAGTAGTGTATGTGTGGAATTAGTTCCCGTAAAGGGATGTAGTTGATGGGTCGTTAAGTATATTTAAGGCTGAGCTCGACTGATTTTTGTCAGTCAGAGAATCAAATGTTCTGGGGAAAAGGCAAAATTGTGGAGTTGATGATTATCAGATAAGCAATGATCTCACTGAATGGCGGAGGAGTCTCTATGGGCGGAATGACATTCTTCTGCTCCGATGTCTTATGGAATTATAAAACAATCGACAAGAACATTGGAACACTGTAAGAGTGCTGGCGGATTGCTTCAATATCAGGAACAGGTTGACATCTATTTCTGCTGGAGCAGTTCAATAGAAACTGGAGCTATATCCAGACATGTAACTTCACACACTCAATATCAAATATCTTCAACCAACATCAAACCGCTTCCTGTTGTGAAATCATTCACATGGCAAAAGACAGAGACATCTCCATGGAATGGAAAGATCACTAATCAAAAAGAAACAGGAATTCCAAATCGAACCGATTTCTTTCATTCAAGTTACTGACCCGCACTCAGTTCAATTCTACACCGACAAAAGCTCCCAGTCATACATTTTCACTTGAAGCAGGTATTCCACTCTGGATACTGACCTATGCTCAATGCAATTCTGCACTGCCAGATATAACCAATAATAAATGTTGACTTAGGTCAGCTATTCCACTCTGGTAACTTAACAACACTTAGTACATTTTGAAACCATCAGATACAGTCAGTGAAGGAGTGGTGACTGGGGCCAGGTATTCCACTCTGATTAATGACCCAGACACAGTACCATTCTACACTGAGAGATAGACCCAATAATAAATGTTGACTGGGGTCAGCTGTTACACTCTGGTTACTAAAGAACACTTAGTACAATTTGACACCATCAGATAAAATCAGTGAAAGAGTGGTGACTGGGGCCAGGTATTCCACTCTGATTAATGACCCAGACACAGTACAATTCTACACTGACAGATAGACCCAATAATACATGATCACTGAGGCCAGGTATTCCACTTTGGTTACTCATCCACACTTAGTACAATTTGAAATTAACAGTTAGACCCAGAAATATATGGTCACTGGAGCCAAGTATTCCTCTCTGGATACTAATGTACACTCGGGACAATTTGACACTAACAAATAATGTCAGTGAAAGAGTGGTGACTGGAGTCATATATTCCACTCTGGTTACTAACCCAAACTTAGGACAATTTGACACTAACAGATGCAGTCAGTGAATGATTGTTGACTGGGGCCAGATATTCCACTCTGATTAATGACCCACACTCAGTGCAATTCTACATTGACAGATAGACCCTGTAATACATGGTCACTGGTGCCATGTATTCTAATTTGGTTACTGATGCACAGTCAGTACAATTCTACACTGGCAGCTAGACACAGTAATACATGGTCACTGGGGCCAGGTATTCCACTCTGTTTACTGACCCACACTCTTGGAGATTTTCCTCTGACTACCACTAAACCTTCCTTCAGAGACTTTCCCTTCACTGAGGTCTAATTTAACGTTTCCAAAGAATATTAAGACTTAATTAATCAGTGTGCCTGTGAGTTACAAACAAAGGCTTATTTTGATTTGACAAAATTAAATAAAGCCGCAGAGACATTTCCAGACATTTGTATTCAGCAAATTATATCGCTGATTTGGTGTATCTTAACAGTGACCACTAGATCAGCAAGTAATATTTTCAGTCACAGTTTAAAATGAGAGAGAAGCTCACATACAGATTTGCACAAGTTCAATGGTTATTTTCACTCACCAGGAACACCTATAACGGCAAGGATTGGGTAGAATATTTTCTCAGCCACAAAAATTGGTTCCATCGATTCAGTGCGAAGTGATGTGCCCCGTTGTGCTGCTGGTAATCTATGTGTCTTAAACGCTGAGGTGACACACTCCCAAAGCCTTTAATTTATACCCTGTGGGATCACCTCATGGACGTTGAAATTGCAACATCGTTCAAATCATGTTTTAAAAAATGAACAAACAGATTATGACATTGAGCTGAGTGAAACAACATGTTAGTTTTTAAATGGAGCTGCGAGGTTCCAAAGACTGGACTTTACTTATCAAATTAATTAACTATTAAGCAAACAGGAGCTGTATTCACCCGGATAATATGCTGTCCACTCAAGCACCATCAGTCCCATTTCTAGATTCCCTATTGTTTCAGTGATATCCGTCACTTGACTGTTACCATTTATTAATTAAATAAAAAAATGTTAGTTCCTCTTTCCACGCTGTTCTATTACACCCTGGGATTTAGCTGTCCTGTTTTACAATTGACATTCAGTTATGCGATTACAGTGGTTTTAGGGTGTCAATTTACGACTAAATTCAAACAATTAAGTTATCAGGAAATATTTAAAATCTCCCAAAAATTCAGTCCACACCTCAATCAAATGTCTATCTATCTCACGATCTCTGTCTCTCTTCCCATCTATTTGTGTCTGTTTTTCTCTGCACGTTTGTCTCTCTCACTCCTTCTGCGTTTCTCTCTTTTTCCCTTTGTCACTCTTGCACTCTTTATCTCTCTCTCTCTCTGCTTTTTTTTCGCTCACTGTCTCCCCCATTCTCTTGTTCTTCCGCTCTGTTTATCTCTCTCTAGCTCTCGCTCTCCCTTTGTCTGTTTCTCTCCCTCTCACTTACCCACTCTCACTTTCTCTCCCAATCACTCTCTCTCTCTGTCTTTCTCTCTCAATCCGTCTGTTTCCCTCTCTCACTCTCTCTGCCTCTTTCCTTCTCTCTCTGATTCTCTTTGCTTCTCTCTCCATCTTTCTCGGTCTCCCTCCCTGATTCTCTTCCTCTCTCTTCATCTTTCTCTTCCCTCTCTCTCTCTTTGTGTGAATGTGTGTGTCCGTTGGTGTGCATATGTATGTGTGTGTGTTGGTGGGTGTCTCTCTCTCTCGCGTTTCTCATGCTCTTTCAATCTGTATAAGTGTATGTATGTCTGTATTTCTGCCTCTCTCGATCTCCTTCTCTGTCCCTCTCCTATCTGCCTGTCTGTCAGTCTGTCTATATATCTATCTATCTTTCTTTCTTTCTATGTATGTATCTATCTATGTATCTATTTATCTATCTATCTATCTCTGTGTTTTTGTTGTTCTCTGACACTCTATCACTCTCTGCCTCCCTCCACCTCTCTCTCGCATATTTTCTCGGTTTTTCTAACTCTATCTCTCTATGCCTCTCTCGCTCTGTCTCTATCTCTCACACTTCCCTTCTCGTTGTATCGCTCCTGCTTTCTCTTCCTCTTCCTCTTTCTTCTATCTGTCTCTCTATCCCCATCTTTCTCTCCATTTCTCCCTCTGCGTGCCATTCTCTCTTCGCCTCCCTCCCTCAGCCTCCTTATTAGTCTCTCTCCCTTTGTCTCTCTGTTCTCTTTGTTACTTTCACTTTCTGTTTCTCTCTCTTTATCGCTTACTAAACTTCCCTTTGTCTGTTTCATTGCCAGTCTCTATCTCTCTGCCTCTCCTTCTCTGCCTCTGCTTACCTGTCCCTCTCTATTTCCCTCTCTTTCTCTCTCTCACTTTCTCTCTCAATTTCGCTCTCTCTCTCCCTCTCTCTATCTCTCACTAACACTATGTCTCTCACTCTGCCACTCTCTTTGCTTCTCTCTGTCTTTTCTCTCCCCTTCTCTTTTTCAAAGCCTATCTGTCTCTCTCCTTCTCTCTCTCCCTGTGTCTCCCTCGCTGTCTATCTAATTCTCACTCTCTCTCTTCCTCCCTATGACCCCCACCCTTTCTCTTTCTCTCTCGCCCTATGTAAGACATTCTCTTTCACTTCCCTATTTCACTCTATTATTTTTTCTGCCTCTCTTCCTCTCTCTCTCTCTCTCTCTGCCTCAACCTCTCTTTCTCTCCAAGGAACTCTCCTTTTTTTCTCCGTTTCGATCGCCCCCTCTCTCTCAGCCTTCTCTCTCTCTCTCTTTCTGTGTGGGTGCCGCCATGTGTGTGTGTGAGTGTCTCTCTGCCTCTGTCTCTGCCTCTCACACTGTAAAATTCCCTTTATCTATTTCTCTTCACTTCTCTCCCTCTCTCTCCTCTATCGCTCTCTGTCTCTCTGTCCCTCTGTCTGTCTCTCACTTTATCTCTCCTTCTCATTCTCTGTCTCTCTTTCCCTCTCCCTACCTTTGCCTAACCCTTTCTGTCAAACTCTGTCTCTCTCTTTGCCTCTCTCTCTTTAATCAGCCAACTCTTTCTTTTTCAATGTCTCTCTATCTCTCTCTCTTCCTCTCCCTCTTTCCCATTCTCTCCGTCCATCTCTCTCTCTCTTTCTCTCGCTGTGTCTCAACATCTCATATCTCTTCCTCCCTTTGTCTCCATCTCTAGGTGCATTTCCGCCTTTCTCTCAATTCTCTCTCTCTCTCTCTCTTTCTCTTTCTCTCGCACAGTGTCAAACAGTCTGCGTCCCTCCTTCTTCCTCTTTCATCGCTCATTTTCTCTGCCTGTCTCTCTTTCTCTTTCTATGCCTAACCCTCCCTTTCTCTCCCAGAAACTCTCTTTTTCTTCCTTTCCATCGCCCTCTCTCTCAGCCCCCGCCCTCTTTCTGTGCCAGTATCTACGCGTGTGTGTGTAGGTGTTTCTCTCTCTGTGTCTCTGCCCCTCACACCGTAAAATTCCCATTGTCTCTTTCTCTACATTTATCTCTCTTTCTCTTCTCTCTCTCAGCCTTTCTCTCACTCTGTCTCTCTGTTTCATTCTGTCTCTGTCTCCCTCTCACTCTCAAACTTTGTGTCTAACCCTGTCTCTCTCTTTGCCTCTCTCTCTCACTCTCTACACCACCAGCACAACCCCCCCCCTCCCCACCCTACACCCCACCTGCCCCCCCCCCCCCCCCCCCCCCACACACACACACACACACACACACACACACACACACACACACACTCTCTCCATCTCTCTTGCGGTGTCTCTAAATCTCACTCCCTCCATCTCCCTCTGTCTCCCTCACTCGCTGCATTCCGGCCTCTCCCTCAATTATCTTTCTTTCACTACCTCTATCTTCTCTCTCTCTCTCTGCCTCACACTCTCTTTCTCTCCCAGAAATTCACTCTTTCTCTCCCATTCGATCTTCCTCTCTCAGCCCTCTCACTCTTTTCTGTGTCACTGTCTACGTGTGTGTGTGAGTGTGTGTGTGTGCGTGTGCGTATTTCTCTGCCTCTGTCTCTGCAACACAGACTGTAAAATTCCCTTTGTCTCTCTCTCTCCAACCCTCTCCCTCATCTATCTATCTCTCTCTGCCTCCATCTATCTCTCACTCTATCTCTCTGTCTCATTCTCCCTCTCCCTCTCTCTCCCTACCTCTCCCTCACACTTTCTGTCTTACTCTGTCTCTCTCTTTGCCTCTCTCTCTCTTTTCTCCCCCCTGTCCCTTTTTCAATCTCTCTCTCTCTCTCTCTGCCTCACTCTCTCTTTCCCAGAAATTCTCTTTTGTTCTCCCATTCGATCGCCCTCCCTCTCTCAGCCCTCGCTCTCTTTTCTGTGTCAGTGTGTGTGTGTGTGTGTGCACGTGTTTGTCTGCCTCTGTCTCTGCTTTTCGCACTCTAAAATGTCTTTTCTCTTTTTCTCTCCAACTCTCTTTTTCTCTCTCATCTCTCTTTCTCTCTCTTTCACTCCGCCTGTCTCTCACTCCATCGCTTGGTCTCATTCTCTCTCTGTCTCTCTCTCTACCTCTCCATCACACTGTCTCTAACATTCTCTCTCTTTGCCTCTCTCTTTTTCTGTCGCCCTCTCTCTTTTTCAATGTCTCTCTCTCTATTTCTCTCCGTGTCTCTTTGACTGTGTCTCAAAATCTCAGCTGTCTTTCTCTCTCTCTGTCTCCTTTCCTCGGGACATTTCCGTCTCTCTCTCTATTCTCTCCCTCTCTCTCTCTTTCTCTTTCTCTCGCACACTGTTAAACAGTCTGCCTTCCTCCTTCTTCCTCTTTTATTCTCTAATTTGCTCTACCTGTCTCTATCTATCTCTCCCTCTCTCCGCCTCACCCTGTCTTTCTCTCCCAGAAACACTCTATTTTTCTCCCTTTTGGTCGCCCTCTCTCTCTCAGCCCTCTCTCTCTTTCTGTGTCAGTGTCTTTGTTTGTCTATGTGTACGTGTTTCTCTCTCTCTCTGCCTCTGCCTCTCACACACTAAAATACCATTAGTATTTTTCCCTCCACCTCTCTCTCTCTCTCTGTCTCTGTCTCTCTCTCTCTCTCTCCTCTCTCTCTCTGTGCCTATCTTTCACTATGTCCCTCTGTCTCATTCTCTCTCTATCTCTGCCTCACTCTCACACTTTATTTCTAACTCCGTGTCTCTCTTTGCCTCTCTCTCTTTCCTTTCTCTCCCCCTCTCTCTCTTTCAATGTTTCTCCTCTCTCTCTCTCTCTCTCTCTCTATCCCTCACACTCCACCCCCCCCCCCCACCCCCACCGCCCCACCAAACCCCCACACCCCCTCTCCCACTCCCTCTCTCTTTCTCTCTGGCTGTGTCTCTAAATCTCACTCCCTCCGTCTCCCTCTGTCCCCCTCACACGGTTTATTCCCGCCTGTCTCTCAATTCTCTTTCTATCACTAACTCTATCCCCCCCTTTCTCTATCTCTCTCTCTCTCTCTTTCTCTCTCGCCCTATGACACACAATCTGCTTCCCTCCTTTACTCTCTTTCAATCACTCATTCACTCTGTCTTTCCGTCTGCCTCTCTCTCTCTTTCGTTCCAAGCAATTCTATTTTTTTCTCCCCTTTGATCGCCCTTTCTCTCTCAACCCTCTCTCTCTCTCTTTCTGTGTGATTATCTACCATTGTATGTGTACGGGCTTCTCTAGCTGTATCCTCTCCTGCTCACAATTGAAAATTATATTTTTCCCTTTCTATCCATCTCTTTCACTCTCTCTCTGAGTGTGTGTATGTGTGTCCGTGGATATATATCTCTCTTCCTCACTTTTATCTGTCTCTTTCAACCTGTGCA
>NW_027599421.1:0-15000 GCF_964194155.1 Cetorhinus maximus
GCATCCAGTGGTCAAGGGGTCAGAGAGACCAGAGTCAGGCGGGCAGGGGTCAGAGAGAGCAGCGTACAGCGGGCAGGGGTCAGAGAGAGCAGCATACAGTGGGCAGGGGTCAGAGAGAGCAGCGTCCAGCAGGCAGGGGTCAGAGAGAGCAGCGTGCAGTGGGCAGGGGTCAGAAAGAGCAGCGGGCAGGGGTCAGTGAGAGCAGCGTCCAGCGGGCAGTGGTCAAAGAGAGCAGCGTCCAGCGGGCAGGGGTCAGAGAGAGCGGCGTCCAGCGGACAAGCGGGCAGGGGTCAGAGAGAGCAGCGTCCAGCGGGCAGGAGTCAGGGAGAGCAGCGGCAAGCGGATGGGGGTTAGAGGGAGCATTGTCCAGCGGGCAGGGGTCAGAGAAATCAGCGTCCAATGGGCAGGGGTTAGAAAGAGCAGCGTCCAGTGGGCAGGGGTCTGAGAGAGCAGCGTCCAGCGGGCAGTGGTCAAAGAGAGCAGCGTTCAGCGGGCAGGGGTCAGAGAGAGCAGCGTCCAGCGGGCAGTGGTCAAAGAGAGCAGCGTCCAGCGGGCAGGGGTCAGAGAGAGCGGCGTCCAGCGGACAAGCGGGCAGGGGTCAGAGAGAGCAGCGTCCAGCGGGCAGGAGCCAGAGAGAGCAGCGGCAAGCGGATGGGGGTTAGAGGGAGCATTGTCCAGCGGGCAGGGGTCAGAGAAATCAGCGTCCAATGGGCAGGGGTCAGAGGGAGCAGCGTACAGTGGGCAGGGGTCAGAAAGAGCAGCGGGCAGGGGTCAGTGAGAGCAGCGTCCAGCGGGCAGTGGTCAAATAGAGCAGCGTCGAGCGGGCAGGGGTCAGAGAGAGCAGTGTCCAGCGGACTAGCGGGCAGTGGTTAGAGAGAGCAGCGTCCAGCGGGCAGGGGTCAGAGAGAGCAGCGTCCAGCGGGCAGGAGTCAGTGAGAGCAGCGGCCAGCGGGCAGTGGTCAGAGAGAACAGCGTCCAGTGGCAGGGGTCAGAGAGAGCAGCGTCCAGAGGAGAGGGGTCAGAGAGAGCAACGTCCAGTGGGACAGCGGGTAGGGTTCAGAGAGATCAGCGTAAAATGGGCAGCGGTTAGAGAGAGCAGCGTCCAGTTGTCTGGGTTAGAAAGAGCAGTGTTCAGTGGGCCAGTGGGCAGGGGTCAGAGAGAGCAGTGTCCAGTGGGCAGGGGTCAGAGAGAGCAGCGTACAGTGGGCCAGTGGGCAGGGGTCAGAGAGAGCAGCGTCCAGCGGGCAGGGGTCAGAGAGAGCAGCGTCCAATGGGCATGGGCCAGAGAGAACAGCGTCCAGCGGGTCAGCGGGCAGCGGTCAGAGAGAGCAGCGTCCAGCGGTCAGGGGTCAGAGAGAGCAGCCTCCAGCGGGTAGGTGTTAGAGGGAGCATCGTCCAGCAGGCAGGGGTCAGAGAGAGCAGCGTCCAGCGGGCAGGAGGTAGAGAGTGCAGCGTCCAGCGGGCAGGGGTCAGAGAGAGCAGCGTCCAGCGGGCTAGCGGGCAGGGGTCAGAGAGAGCAGCGTCCAGCGGGCAGGGGTCAGAGAGAGCAGCATCCATGGGCAGGGTCTGAGAGAGCAGCGTCCAGCGTGCAGGGGTCAGAGAAAGCAGCGTCCAGCGGGCAGGGGTTAGAGAGAGCAGCATCCAGCGGGTAGGGGTTAGAGGGAGAATCGTCCAGCGGGCAGGGGTCAGAGAAAGCAGCGTCCAACGGGCAGGGGTTAGTAAGAGCAGCGACCAGTGGGCAGGGGTCTGAGAGAGCAGCGTCCAGTGTTCGGGGTCAGAGCGAGCAGGGTCCAGCGGGCAGGGGTCAAAGAGAGCAGCGTTCAGCGGGCAGGGGTCAGAGAGAGCAGCGTCCAATGGCAGGGGTCAGAGAGAGCAGCGTCCAGTGGGCAGGGGTCAGAGAGAGCAGCTTCCAGCGGGTAGGGGTCAGAGACGGCTGCGTTCAGCGGGCAAGGGTCAGAGAGAGCAACGTCCAGTGGGACAGCGGGTAGGGTTCAGAGAGAGCAGCGTCCAATGGGCAGCGGTTAGAGAGAGCAGCGTCCAGTGGACTGGGGTCAGAAAGAGCAGCGTTCAGTGGGCCAGTGGGCAGGGGTCAGAGAGAGCAGTGTCCAGTGGACTGGGGTCAGAAAGAGCAGCGTCCAGTGGGCAGGGGTCAGAGAGAGCAGCGTACAGTGGGCCAGTGGGCAGGGGTCAGAGAGAGCAGCGTCCAGCGGGCAGGGGTCAGAGAGAGCAGTGTCCAGCGGACTAGCGGGCAGTGGTTAGAGAGAGCAGCGTCCAGCGGGCAGGGGTCAGAGAGAGCAGCGTCCAGCAGGCAGGGGTCAGAGAGAGCAGCGTGCAGTGGGCAGGGGTTAGAAAGAGCAGCGGGCAGGGTTCAGTGAGAGCAGCGTCCAGCGGGCAGTGGTCAAATAGAGCAGCGTCGAGCGGGCAGGGGTCAGAGAGAGCAGTGTCCAGCGGACTAGCAGGCAGTGGTCAGAGAGAGCAGCGTCCAGCGGGCAGGGGTCAGAGAGAGCAGCGTCCAGCGGGCAGGAGTCAGATGAGAGCAGCGGCCAGCGGGCAGTGGTCAGAGAGAACAGCGTCCAGCGGGCAGGGGTCAGAGAGAGCAGCGTCCAGAGGAGAGTGGTCAGAGAGAGCACTTTCAGAGGAGAGGGGTCAGAGAGAGCAGCGTCAAGCGGGAAGGGTTCAGAGAGAGCAACGTTCAGCGTCCAGCGGGCAGGGGTAAGAGTGAGCAGCGTCCAGCATGCAGGGGTCAGAGAGAGCAGCGTCCAGCAGGCAGGGGTCAGAGAGAGCAGTGTCCAGCAGGCAGGTGTCAGAGAGAGCAGTGTCCAGCGGGCTAGCGGGCAGGCGTCAGAGAGAACAGCCTCCAGCGGGTAGGGGTCAGAGAGAGCTGCGTGCAGCGGGCAGGGGTCAGAGAGAGCAGCGTACAGTGGACTGGGGTCAGAAAGAGCAGCGTTCAGTGGGCCAGTGGGCAGGGGTCAGAGAGAGCAGTGTCCAGTGGACTGGGGTCAGAAAGAGCAGCGTTCAGTGGGCCGGTGGGCAGGGGTCAGAGAGAGCAGTGTCCAGTGGACTGGGGTCAGAAAGTGCAGCGTCCAGTGGGCAGGGGTCAGAAAGAGCAGCGTTCAGTGGGCCGGTGGGCAGGGGTCAGAGAGAGCAGTGTCCAGTGGACTGGGGTCAGAAAGTGCAGCGTTCAGTGGGCAGGGGTCAGAGAGAGCAGCGTACAGTGGGCCAGTGGGCAGGGGTCAGAGAGAGCAGCGTCCAGCGGGCAGGGGTCAGAAAGAGCAGCGTCCAACAGGCATGGGACAGAGAGAACAGCGTCCAGCGGGTCAGCGGGCAGGGGTCAGAGAGAGCAGCGTCCAGCGGGCCAGGGGTGAGAGAGAGCAGTGTCCAGCGGGAAGGGGTCAGAGAGAGCATCGTCCAGCGGGCAGGAGTCAGAGAGAGCAGCGTCCAGCGGGCAGGGGTCAGAGAGAGCAGCCTCCACCGGGTAGGTGTTAGAGGGAGCATCGTCCAGCAGCCAGGGGTCAGAGAGAGCAGCGTCCAGCGGGCAGGAGGTAGAGAGTGCAGCGTCCAGCGGGCAGGGGTCAGAGAGAGCAGCGTCCAGCGGGCAGGGGTCAGAGAGAGCAGCCTCCACCGGGTAGGTGTTAGAGGGAGCATCGTCCAGCAGCCAGGGGTCAGAGAGAGCAGCGTCCAGCGGGCAGGAGGTAGAGAGTGCAGCGTCCAGCGGGCAGGGGTCAGAGAGAGCAGCGTCCAGCGGGCTAGCGGGCAGGGGTCAGAGAGAGCAGCGTCCAGCGGGCAGGGGTCAGAGAGAGCAGCGTCCAGCAGGCAGGGGTCAGAGAGAGCAGCGTGCAGTGGGCAGGGGTTAGAAAGAGCAGCGGGCAGTGGGCAGGGGTCAGAGAGAGCAGCGTACAGTGGGCCAGTGGGCAGGGGTCAGAGAGAGCAGCGTCCAGCGGGCAGGGGTCAGAGAGAGCAGTGTCCAGCGGACTAGCGGGCAGTGGTTAGAGAGAGCAGCGTCCAGCGGGCAGGGGTCAGAGAGAGCAGCGTCCAGCAGGCAGGGGTCAGAGAGAGCAGCGTGCAGTGGGCAGGGGTTAGAAAGAGCAGCGGGCAGGGTTCAGTGAGAGCAGCGTCCAGCGGGCAGTGGTCAAATAGAGCAGCGTCGAGCGGGCAGGGGTCAGAGAGAGCAGTGTCCAGCGGACTAGCAGGCAGTGGTCAGAGAGAGCAGCGTCCAGCGGGCAGGGGTCAGAGAGAGCAGCGTCCAGCGGGCAGGAGTCAGATGAGAGCAGCGGCCAGCGGGCAGTGGTCAGAGAGAACAGCGTCCAGCGGGCAGGGGTCAGAGAGAGCAGCGTCCAGAGGAGAGTGGTCAGAGAGAGCACTTTCAGAGGAGAGGGGTCAGAGAGAGCAGCGTCAAGCGGGAAGGGTTCAGAGAGAGCAACGTTCAGCGTCCAGCGGGCAGGGGTAAGAGTGAGCAGCGTCCAGCATGCAGGGGTCAGAGAGAGCAGCGTCCAGCAGGCAGGGGTCAGAGAGAGCAGTGTCCAGCAGGCAGGTGTCAGAGAGAGCAGTGTCCAGCGGGCTAGCGGGCAGGCGTCAGAGAGAACAGCCTCCAGCGGGTAGGGGTCAGAGAGAGCTGCGTGCAGCGGGCAGGGGTCAGAGAGAGCAGCGTCCAGCGGGCAGGGGTCAGAGAGAGCAGCGTCCAGCAGGCAGGGGTCAGAGAGAGCTGCGTGCAGCGGGCAGGGGTCAGAGAGAGCAGTGTCCAGTGGACTGGGGTGAGAAAGAGCAGCGTTCAGTGGGCCGGTGGGCAGGGGTCAGAGAGAGCAGTGTCCAGTGGACTGGGGTCAGAAAGTGCAGCGTCCAGTGGGCAGGGGTCAGAAAGAGCAGCGTTCAGTGGGCCGGTGGGCAGGGGTCAGAGAGAGCAGCGTCCAGTGGACTGGGGTCAGAAAGTGCAGCGTTCAGTGGGCAGGGGTCAGAGAGAGCAGCGTACAGTGGGCCAGTGGGCAGGGGTCAGAGAGAGCAGCGTCCAGCGGGCAGGGGTCAGAGAGAGCAGCGTCCAGCAGGCAGGGGTCAGAGAGAGCAGCGTGCAGTGGGCAGGGGTTAGAAAGAGCAGCGGGCAGGGTTCAGTGAGAGCAGCGTCCAGCGGGCAGTGGTCAAATAGAGCAGCGTCGAGCGGGCAGGGGTCAGAGAGAGCAGTGTCCAGCGGACTAGCAGGCAGTGGTCAGAGAGAGCAGCGTCCAGCGGGCAGGGGTCAGAGAGAGCAGCGTCCAGCGGGCAGGAGTCAGATGAGAGCAGCGGCCAGCGGGCAGTGGTCAGAGAGAACAGCGTCCAGCGGGCAGGGGTCAGAGAGAGCAGCGTCCAGAGGAGAGGGGTCAGAGAGAGCAGCGTCAAGCGGGAAGGGTTCAGAGAGAGCAACGTTCAGCGTCCAGCGGGCAGGGGTAAGAGTGAGCAGCGTCCAGCAGGCAGGGGTCAGAGAGAGCAGTGTCCAGCAGGCAGGTGTCAGAGAGAGCAGTGTCCAGCGGGCTAGCGGGCAGGCGTCAGAGAGAACAGCCTCCAGCGGGTAGGGGTCAGAGAGAGCTGCGTGCAGCGGGCAGGGGTCAGAGAGAGCAGCGTACAGTGGACTGGGGTCAGAAAGAGCAGCGTTCAGTGGGCCAGTGGGCAGGGGTCAGAGAGAGCAGTGTCCAGTGGACTGGGGTCAGAAAGAGCAGCGTTCAGTGGGCCGGTGGGCAGGGGTCAGAGAGAGCAGTGTCCAGTGGACTGGGGTCAGAAAGTGCAGCGTCCAGTGGGCAGGGGTCAGAAAGAGCAGCGTTCAGTGGGCCGGTGGGCAGGGGTCAGAGAGAGCAGTGTCCAGTGGACTGGGGTCAGAAAGTGCAGCGTTCAGTGGGCAGGGGTCAGAGAGAGCAGCGTACAGTGGGCCAGTGGGCAGGGGTCAGAGAGAGCAGCGTCCAGCGGGCAGGGGTCAGAAAGAGCAGCGTCCAACAGGCATGGGACAGAGAGAACAGCGTCCAGCGGGTCAGCGGGCAGGGGTCAGAGAGAGCAGCGTCCAGCGGGCCAGGGGTGAGAGAGAGCAGTGTCCAGCGGGAAGGGGTCAGAGAGAGCATCGTCCAGCGGGCAGGAGTCAGAGAGAGCAGCGTCCAGCGGGCAGGGGTCAGAGAGAGTAGCCTCCACCGGGTAGGTGTTAGAGGGAGCATCGTCCAGCAGCCAGGGGTCAGAGAGAGCAGCGTCCAGCGGGCAGGAGGTAGAGAGTGCAGCGTCCAGCGGGCAGGGGTCAGAGAGAGCAGCGTCCAGCGGGCAGGGGTCAGAGAGAGCAGCCTCCACCGGGTAGGTGTTAGAGGGAGCATCGTCTAGCAGCCAGGGGTCAGAGAGAGCAGCGTCCAGCGGGCAGGAGGTAGAGAGTGCAGCGTCCAGCGGGCAGGGGTCAGAGAGAGCAGCGTCCAGCGGGCTAGCGGGCAGGGGTCAGAGAGAGCAGCGTCCAGCGGGCAGGGGTCAGAGAGAGCAGCGTCCTGTGGGCAGGGGTCAGAAAGAGCAGCGGGCAGGGGTCAGTGAGAGCAGCGTCCAGCGGGCAGTGGTCAAAGAGAGCAGCGTCCAGCGGGCAGGGGTCAGAGAGAGCTGCATCCAGCGGTCAGGGGTCAGAGAGAGCTGCATCCAGCGGGTAGGGGTTAGAGGGAGCATTGTCCAGCAGGCAGGGGTCAGAGAAAGCAGCGTCCAACGGGCAGGGGTTAGAAAGAGCAGCGTCCAGTGGGCAGGGGTCTGAGAGAGCAGTGTCCAGCGTTCAGGGGTCAGAGAGAGCAGCGTCCAGCGGGCAGGGGTCAGAGAGAGCAGCGTCCAGTGGCAGGGGTCAGAGAGAGCAGCGTCCAGTGGGCAGGGGTCAGAGGGAGCTGCGTACAGTGGGCCAGTGGGCAGGGGTCAGAGAGAGCAGCGTCCAGCGGGCAGGGGTCAGAGAGAGCAGCGTCCAATGGGCATGGGCCAGAGAGAACAGCGTCCAGCGGGTCAGCGGTCAGGGGTCAGAGAGAGCAGCGTCCAGCGGGCAGGGGTCAGAGAGAGCAGCGTCCAATGGGCATGGGCCAGAGAGAACAGCGTCCAGCGGGTCAGCGGGCAGGGGTCAGAGAGAGCAGCGTCCAGCGGGCTAGCGGGCAGGGGTCAGAGAGAGCAGCGTCCAGCGGGCAGGGGTCAGAGAGAGCAGCATCCATGGGCAGGGGTCTGAGAGAGCAGCGTCCAGTGGGCAGGGGTCAGAGAAAGCAGCGTCCAGCGGGCAGGGTTCAGAGAGAGCAGCGTCCAGTGGGCAGGGGTCAGAGAAAGCAGCGTCCAGCGGGCAGGGGTCAAAGAGAGCAGCGTCCAGCGGGTAGGGGTTAGAGGGAGCATCGTCCAGCGTGCAGGGGTCAGAGAAAGCAGCGTCCAATGGGCAGGGGTTAGTAAGAGCAGCGACCAGTGGGCAGGGGTCTGAGAGAGCAGCGTCCAGCGTTCAGGGGTCAGAGAGAGCAGCGTCCAGTGGGCAGGGGTCAGAGAGAGCAGACTCCAGCGGGTAGGGGTCAGAGACGGCTGCGTCCAGCGGGCAGGGGTCAGAGAGAGCAACGTCCAGTGGGACAGCGGGTAGGGGTCAGAGAGAGCAGCGTCCAATGGGCAGCGGTTAGAGAGAGCAGCGTCCAGTGGACTGGGGTCAGAAAGAGCAGCGTTCAGTGGGCCAGTGGGCAGGGGTCAGAGAGAGCAGTGTCCAGTGGACTGGGGTCAGAAAGAGCAGCGTTCAGTGGGCCAGTTGGCAGGGGTCAGAGAGAGCAGTGTCCAGTGGACTGGGGTCAGAAAGAGCAGCGTCCAGTGGGCAGGGGTCAGAGAGAGCAGAGTACAGTGGGCCAGTGGGCAGGGGTCAGAGAGAGCAGCGTCCAGCGGGCAGGGGTCAGAGAGAGCAGCGTCCAAAGGGCATGGGCCAGAGAGAACAGCGTCCAGTGGGTCAGCGGGCAGGGGTCAGAGAGAGCAGCGTCCAGCGGGCAGGAGTCAGAGAGGATCGTCCAGTGTGCTGGAGCTAGAGAGAGCAGCGTCCAGCGGGCAGTGGTCAGAGAGAGCAGCCTCCAGCGGGTAGGTGTTAGAGGGAGCATCGTCCAGCAGGCCGTGGTCAGAGAGAGCAGCGTCCAGCGGGCAGGAGGTAGAGAGTGCAGCGTCCAGCGGGCAGGTGTCAGAGAGAGCAGCGTCCAGCGGGCTAGCGACAGGGGTCAGAGAGAGCAGCGTCCAGCGGGCAGGGGTCAGAGAGAGCAGCGTCCAGTGGGCAGGGCTCAGAGAGAGTTGTGTCCAGTGGGCAGGGGTCAGAGAGAGGAGCGGCCAGCGGGCAGGGGTCAGAGAGAGCAGCGTCCAGTGGGCAAGGGGTCAGAGAGACCAGAGTCAAGCGGGCAGGGATCAGAGAGAGCAGCGTACAGTGGGCAGGGGTAGGAGAGAGCAGCGTCCAGCGGGCAGGGGTCAGAGAGAGCAGCGTCCAGCGGGCAGGGGTCAGAGAGAGAAGCGTGCAGTGGGCACGGGTCAGAAAGAGCAGCGGGCAGGGGTCAGTGAGAGCAGCGTCCAGCGGGCAGTGTTCAAAGAGAGCAGCGTCCAACGGGCAGGGGTCAGAGAGAGCAGCGTCCAGCGGACTAGCGGGCAGGGGTCACAGAGAGCAGCGTCTAGCGGGCAGGGGTCAGAGAGAGCAGCGTCCAGCGGGCAGGGGTCAGAGAGAGCAGCGTCCAGCGGGCAGGAGTCAGAGAGAGCAGCGGCCAGCGTTCAGGGGTCAGAGAGAACAGTGTCCAGCGGGCAGGGGTCAGAGAGAGCTGCGTCCAGCGGGCAGGAGTCAGAGAGAGCAGCGGCCAGCGAGCAGCGGTCAGAGAGAGCAGCGGCCAGCGGACAGGGGTCAGAGAGAGCAGCGGCCAGCGGGCAGTGGTCAGAGAGAGCAGCGTCCAGAGGAGAGGGGTCAGAGAGAGCAGCGTCCAGAGTAGAGGGGTCAGAGAGAGTAGCGTCCAGCGGGTAGGGTTCAGAGAGAGCAACGTCCAGCATCCAGCGGGCAGGGGTAAGAGAGAGCAGCGTCCAGCATGCAGGGGTCATAGAGAGCAGCGTCCAGCAGGCAGGGGGCAGAGAGAGCAGCGTCCCGCGTTCAGGGGTCAGAGAGAGCATCGTCCAGCGGTCAGGGGTCAGAGAAAGCAGCGTCCCGCGGTCAGGGGTCAGAGAGAGCAGCGTCCAGAGGAGAGGCGTCAGAGAGAGCAGCGTCCAGCGGGCAGGGGTCAGTGAGAGCAACGTCCAGCGGGCTAGCGGGCAGGGGTCAGAGAGAGCAGCGTCCAGCGGGCAGGGGTAAGAGAGAGCAGCGTCCAGCGTGCGGGGGTCAGAGAGAGCAGCGTCCAGTGGGCAGGGGTCAGAGAGAGCAGCGTCCAGCGGGCAGGGGTCAGAGAGAGCAGTGTCCAGCGTGCTAGCGGGCAGGGGTCAGAGAGAGCAGCGGCAAGCGGGCAGGGGTCAGAGAGAGCAGTGTCCAACGGGCAGAGGTCAGAGAGAGCAGCGTCCAGCGGGCAGGGGTCAGAGTGAGCAGTGTCCAGCGGGCAGGGGTCAGAGAGAGCAGCGTCCAATGTGCAGGGATCAGAGAGAGCCGCGTCCAGCTGGCAGGGGACAGAGAGAGCCGCGTCCAGCTGGCAGGGGACAGAGAGAGCAGCTTCCAGCGGGCAGGTGTCAGAGAGAGCAGCGCCCAGCGGGCAGGGGACGGAGAGAGCAGCGTCCAGCGGGCAGGGGACAGAGAGAGCAGCGTCCAGCGGGCAGGGGTCAGTGAGAGCAGCGTCCAGCGGGCAGAGGGTCAGAGACAGCAGCGTCCAACGGGCCATCGGGCAGGGGTCAGAGAGAGCAGCGTCCAGCGGGCAAGGGACATAGAGAGCAGCGTCAAGTGAGCAGGGGGTCAGAGAGAGCTGCGTCCAGCGGGCTAGTGGGCAGGGGTCAGAGAGAGCAGCGTCCAGCGGGCAGGGGTCAGAGAGAGCAGCGTCCAGCAGGCAGGGGTCAGGGAGAGTAGTGTCCAACGGGCCAGAGAGAGCAGCGTCCAGTGCGCAAGGGTAAGAGAGAGTAGTGTCCAGCGGCCAGGGGGTCAGAGAGAGAAGCGTCCAGTGGGCAGGGGTCAGAGAGAGCAGCGTCCAGTGGGCAAGGGTAAGAGAGAGCAGCGTCCAGCGGCCAGGGGGTCAGAGAGAGAAGCGTCCAGTGGGCAGGGGTCAGAGAGAGCAGCGTCCAGTGGGCCAGGGGTCATGGAGAGTAGCATCCAGCGGGCAGGGGGTCAGAGAGAGCAGCGTCCAGTGGGCAAGGGTAAGAGAGAGCAGCGTCCAGCGGCCAGGGGCCAGAGAAAGCAGCATCCAGTGGCCAGGAGGCAGAGGGAGAAGTATCCAGCGAGCCAGGGGTCAGAGAGAGCAGCGTCCAGCTGGCAGGGGACACAGAGAGCAGCGTCCAGCTGGCAGGGGTCAGAGAGCAGCGTCCAGCATGCAGGGAACAAGGGTCAGAGAGAGCAGCGTCCAGCGGGCAAAGGTCAGAGAGAGTAGCGTCCAGTGGGCAGGTGTCAGAGAGAGCAGCGTCCAGCGGGCAGGGCTCATAGAGAGCAGCATCCAGCGGGCAGGGGGTCAGAGAGAGCAGCGTACAGCGGGCAGGGGTCATAGAGAGCAGCGTCCATCGGCACAGCGGGCAGGGGGTCAGAGAGAGCAGCGTCCAATGGGCAGGGGTCAGAGAGAGCAGCCTCCAGTGGGCAGGGGTCAGGGAGAGCAGCGTCCAGCGGGCAGGGCTCAGGGAGAGCAGCGTCCAGCGGGCAAGGGTCAGAGAGAGCTGTGTCCAGCGGGCAGGGGTCATAGAGAGCAGCATCCAGCGGGCAGGGTGTCAGAGAGAGCAGCGTCCAGCGGGCAGGGGTCAGAGAGAGCAGCGTCCAGAGGGCAGGGGTCATAGAGAGCAGCGTTCAGTGGGCCAGTGGGCAGGGTTCAGAGAGAGCAGTATCCAGTGGACAGGGGTCAGAAAGAGCAGCGTTCAGTGGGCAGGGGTCAGAGAGAGCAGCGTGCAGTGGGCCAGTGGGCAGGGGTCAGAGAGAGCAGCGTCCAGCGGGCAGGGGTCAGAGAGAGCAGTGTCCAACGGGCATGGGCCAGAGAGAACAGCGTCCAGCGGGTCAGTGGGCAGGGGTCAGAGAGAACAGTGTCCAGCAGGCCAGGGGTCAGAGAGAGCAGCGTCCAGCGGGAAGGGGTCAGAGAGAGCAGCGTCCAGCGGGCAGGAGTCAGAGAGAGGATCGTCCAGTGGGCAGGAGCCAGAGAGAGCAGCGTCCAGCGGGCAGGGGTCAGAGAGAGCAGCGTCCAGCGGGTAGGTGTTAGAGGGAGCATCGTCCATCAGGCAGGGGTCAGAGAGAGCCGCGTCCAGCGTGCAGGAGGTAGAGAGTGCGGCGTCCAGCGGGCAGGGGTCAGAGAGAGCAGCGTCCAGCGGTCAGTAGTCAGAGAGAGCAGCGTCCAGCGTGTCAGGTGTCAGCGACAGCAGCGTCCAGCGGGAAGCGGTCAGAGAGAGCAGCGATCAGCGGGCATGGGTCAGAGAGAGCAGCGTCCAGTGGGCAGGGGTCAGAGAGAGCATCGTCCAGCGGGCAGGAGCCAGAGAGAGCAGCGTCCAGCGGGCAGGGGTCAGAGAGAGCAGCGTCCAGCGGGTAGGGGTTAGAGGGAGCATCGTCCAGCAGGCAGGGGTCAGAGAGAGCAGCGTCAAGTGGGCAGGGATCAGAGAGAGTAGCGTCCAGCGGGCAGGGGTGAGAGAGAGCAGCGTCCAGCGGGCAGGGGTGAGAGAGAGCAGCGTTCAGCGTGTAGGGGTCAGAGAGAGCAGCGTCCAGCGGGCAGGGGTCAGATAGAGCAGCGTCCAGCAGGCAGGTGTCAGAGAGAGCAGCGTCCAGCGGGCCAGTGGGCATGGGTCAGAGAGAGCTTCGTCCAGCGGGCAGGGGTCAGAGAGAGCTGCGTCCAGCAGGCAGGGGTCAGAGAGAACAGCGCCCAGCCGGCAGGGGACAGCGAGAGCAGCGTCCAGCGGGCATGGGTCAGAGGGAGCAGCGTCCAGTGGGCCAGTGGGCAGGGGTCAGAGAGTGCAGTGTCCATTGGGCTGGGGTCGGAAAGAGCAGTGTCCAGTGGGCTGGGGTCAGAGAGAGCAGCGTCCAGTGGGCTGGAGTCAGAGAGAACAGCGTCCAGCGGGCAGCGGTTAGTGAGAGCAGCGCCCAGCGGGCAGGGGACAGAGAGAGCAGTGTCCAACGGCCAGGGGTCATAGAGAGCAGCGTCCAGCGGGCAGGGGGTCAGAGAGAGCAGCGTCCAGCGGGCAGGGGTAATAGAGAGCAGCATCCATCAGCACAGCCGGCAGGTATTAAGACAGAGCAGCGTCCAGCGGACAGGGGTTAGAGAGAGCAGCATCCATGGGCAGGGGTCAGAGAGAGCAGCGTCCAGCGGGCAGGGGTCAGAGAAAGCAGCGTTCAGTGGGCAGGGGTCAGAGAGAGTAGCATCCAGCGGGTAGGGGTTAGAGGGAGCATCGTCCAGCGGGCTGGGGTCAGAGAAAGCAGCGTCCAATGGGCAGGGGTTAGAAAGAGCAGCGTCCAGTGGGCAGGGGTCAGAGAGAGCAGCGTCCAGCGGGCAGGGATCAAGGGTCAGAGAGAGCAGCGTCCAGCGGGCAGGGGTCAGAGGGAGCAGTGTCCAGCATGCAGGGAACAAGGGTCAGAGAGAGCAGCGTCCAGCGGGCAAAGGTCAGAGAGAGTAGCGTCCAGTGGGCAGGTGTCAGAGAGAGCAGCGTCCAGCGGGCAGGGCTCATAGAGAGCAGCATCCAGCGGGCAGGGGGTCAGAGAGAGCAGCGTACAGCGGGCAGGGGTCATAGAGAGCAGCGTCCAGCGGGCAGGGGGTCAGAGAGAGCAGCGTCCAGCGGGCAGGGGTCAGATAGAGCAGCGTCCAGCAGGCAGGTGTCAGAGAGAGCAGCGTCCAGCGGGCCAGTGGGCATGGGTCAGAGAGAGCAGCGTCCAGCGGTCCAGCGGGCAGGGATCAGAGAGAGCTTCGTCCAGCGGGCAGGGGTCAGAGAGAGCTGCGTCCAGCAGGCAGGGGTCAGAGAGAACAGCGCCCAGTGGGCCAGTGGGCAGGGGTCAGAGAGTGCAGTGTCCATTGGGCTGGGGTCGGAAAGAGCAGTGTCCAGTGGGCTGGGGTCAGAGAGAGCAGCGTCCAGCGGGCTGGGGTTAGAAAGAGCAGCGACCAGTGGGCAGGGGTCAGAGAGAGCAGCGTCCAGCGGGCAGGGGTCAAAGAGAGCAGCGTCCAGCGGGCAGGGGTCCGAGAGAGCAGCGTCCAGCGGGTAGGGGTCAGAGAGAGCAGCATCCAGCGGGTAGGGGTCAGAGAGAGCAGCGTCCAGCGGGCCGGGGTCAGAGAGAGCAGCGACCAGCGGGCAGGGGTCAGAGAGAGCAGCGTCCAGCGGGCAGGGGTCAGTGAGAGCAGCGTCCAGCGGGCAGCGGTCGGAGAGAGCATCGTCCAGCGAGCAGGGGTCAGAGAGTGTAGCGTCCAGTGGTTAGGGGGTCAGAGAGAGCAGCGTCCAGCGGGCTGGGGTCAGAGAGAGCAGCGTCCAGCGGGCTGGGGTCAGAGAGAGCAGCGTCCAGCGGGCAGGGGTCAGAGAGACCAGCGTCCAGCGGGCTGGGGTCAGAGATAGCAGCGTTCAGCGGGCTGGGGTCAGAGATAGCAGCGTCCAGCAGGCAGGGGTCAGAGAGAGCAGCGTCCAGCGGGCTGGGGTCAGAGATAGCAGCGTCCAGCGGGCTGGGGTCAGAGAGAGCAGCGTCCAGCGGGCTGGGGTCAGAGAGAGCAGCGTCCAGCGGGCTGGGGTCAGAGAGAGCAGCGTCCAGCGGGCAGGGGTCAGATCCATGACCGCCGGACAATCCGAGGGCCAGTGAAGAAGGGCGTTTGATACCCACCCCCCTCGTGCCACTGTCCAGGGTGTTACTGCCCGCTGGGGGTGGGGATAGAATGAGGGAATGACACCCGGTGGCTGGACTGTGCGGCGCACGGGGCAGCTTCTGGAGCATTTGTATCTCTTGCCCCTTTTCCCAGCCCAGGGTCTGCCCCTCTCCCTGAGGCAGCTCGCCCAGAAGCGCCCACTTGCCCCCCTCACTCCAGTCGCTGCCCCGCCCTCACGCTGCTCTCTCTGACCCCTGCCCACAGAGTGTGTCTGTGAGCATATGTGTAAGTGAGTGTGTGTAAGTGAGTGAAGGTGTGTGAGTGTGTGTTTCTGAGTGTGTGTGAGTATACGTCTGTGAGTGTGTATATGAGTGAATGTGTGAGATGTGTGTGTGTGCTTGTGTGTGAGTGAGTGAGTGGGAGTGAATGTGAGTGTGTCTGTCTGTGTGTGCATGTGGGTGTCTGTGTGAGTGTGTGTGAGTTTGTAAGTGAGTTTGTGAATATGTGTGCATGTGTGAGTGTGTGTGCGTGTGTGTGTGAATGTGAGTGTGTGAGTGTGTGAGCATGTGCGTGCGTGTGTGTGTGTGTGCTTTGGTGCGTGTGTGTGTGAGTGTGTGAGTGTGTGTGTATGTGAGTGTGTGATTGTGTGTGAGTTTGTGTGTGTGTGTGTGAGTTTGTGTGTGAGTGAGTGTGTGTGTCTGAGAGTTTGTGTGTGTGTGAGTAGTGTGTGTGTGTGCGAGTATGTGTGTGTGTGTATGTGAGAGTGTGTGAGTTTGTGTGTGTGTGTGTGAGTGAGTGTGTGTGTGTGAGTGAGTGTGTGTGTGTGAGTGAGTGTGTGTGAGTTAGTGTGTGTCTGTGAGTGAGTGTGTGTGAGTGAGTGTGTGTGTGTGAGTGAGTGTGTGTGAGTGACTGTGTGTGAGTTAGTGTGCGTGTGTGTTAGTGTGTGTGTGTGAGTGAGTGTGTGTGTGTGAGTGTGTGTGAGTTAGTGTGTGTGTGTGAGTGAGTGTGTGTGAGTGAGTGTCTGTGTGTGTGAGTGTGTGTGAGTGTGTTTGTGTTTGAGCAAATGTGTGTGAGTCTGTGCGTGTGAGTGTGAGTGTGTGTGTATGTGTGTGAGTGAGTGTGTGTATATGAGTGAGTG
>NW_027599421.1:17500-26764 GCF_964194155.1 Cetorhinus maximus
GTGTTCCCTCTCCCGGGACCCCCGGCCGTGAACATACCCGCAGGGGAGGGTCGGCAGTCGGGACTGCTGGCCCTGTCGATCGCCCGCTGCCTGGCCTTGTTCATGGCCAACTTGGCCAGGAGATCCGATTGGCCGTTGCTGCAGGTGGTGCTCCCGGGTTGTAGGTTTTGGCGGTGCTGTGGAAGGAGCCTTGGTGAGTTCCTGCAGTGCATCTTGTAGATGGTACACACACTGCTGCTACTGTGCGTCGGTGGTGGAGGGAGTGAATGTTTGTGGATGTGGTGCCAATCAAGCGGGGCTGCTTTGTCCTGGGCGGTGTCGAGCTTCTTGAGTGTAGTGGGAGCTGCACTCATCCAGGCAAGTGGGGAGTATCCCATCACACTCCTGACTTGTGCCTTGTAGATGGTGGACAGGCTTTGGGGAGTCAGGAGGTGAGTTACTCTCCGCAGGATTCCCAGCCTCTGACCTGCTCTTGTAGCCGCAGTATTTATATGGCTGGGTCCAGCTCAGTTTCTGGTCAATGGTAACCCCCAGGATGTTGACAGTGGGGGATTCAGTGATGGTGATGCCCATTGACCATCAGGGGGCGATGGTTGGATTCTCTCTAGTTGGAGATGCCCAAAATGCAGCCAGACCTGGACAATGTCCATCCTGGGCTGACAAGCGGCCGGTAACATTCACGCCACACAAGTGCCAGGCAGTGGCCAGCAGTTGGCCGCAGGCCGGATCTCCGGCCCTCCCAGGGGAGGAAGTCCCGCCTCAAGAGGGCACATCGGTCAACCTGATTGGCCGGCTTTCTCTCTGGCCCCTGTGGTGGACGGAAGGGGAAGTTCGGGGAGATGTCGGAGGCTAAGCCCGGGACCCAGGTAAGCTCGGAGGGGGGGGGTCCCAGGGCAGGGAGGGTGGGGAAGGCCCGGGTAGTGGGGGTGGGGGTGGGGCAGGTGCGAGGGGGTCTTGGGGGGAGAGGCCGGTGGGGACGGGAGGGCTGAAGGCCTTAAGGACGGAGCAGGGGGAGTAGGGCCCGACTTCAGAAGGGGGGCTTCTGATGGAGACGCCACAAACCACCCCCCTAACGCCTTCCCGCCCGAGATGTTGCCCCTCGGAGGTTCAATCCTCCCGCTGGCCTCAAAATCGAGGTTGGGGGTGTAAGGGCTGGGGGTGTGGAAGAAATGGCCAGAAAGTGGCCATCGATTGGCATCTTAAGAGGCCTCAGCGTCCAAGGCCCTGTCCGGCCCTGGTGTAGGGTGGCTGGGGGCGGGCGGTACCCCAGGGGGAATCTCACCCCTTCGACCCCGCCCTTCCCCCCTCCACCACCCACCACCCTGCCCCTCAAACCCGGGCGCAACTCCAGTGGGGGGAGGGTAAAATTCCAGCCAAGGCCTTCGGCCCTACCAGGCCTGAAGGGAGTTAAACATCGAACGCTCGCCAAGGCTCCAGGAGAGGAGAGCGCGTTGGCAGAGTCAGGGCCTGCCCTGAATGTCTCACAGGCCTAACATTCTTTATCTTTTATTCGTCCTTGGCGGGGGGGAGGTGGGAGGGGGGGGGCGGGGGTGGGGGGGGGTGGGTGGGGAGCGGGGGGTCGCTGGCCGGGCCAGCACTTATTGCCCACCCCTAATTGCCCCTCCGTTCAGAGGGCGTTTAGGAGTCAATCACATCGCTGTGGGTCTGGAGTCACGTGTGGAATGAATGATGTTGACTCGCCAAGCCTATAGGCCCCTGCCTGCCCGGCGCGATATTACGGCCCTACCGAACTGAACAGAGGTTTAAATGGTCCGTCGGTAGGGGGTAGGGGGAGGATTGGGGGGTGGGGCGGGGTGGGGGGGACCGTGGAATCCTGGCCATGACTATGATTCGAGGTCACGTTCGCTGGAGACCGGAGGGGGTTGAGTTTAAATAGCCCTGATACCCCCACCTCACCACCCGCTTGTCGTCGGCGAGGTATTTCCGATCTTCCGTTTCGCCCCTGCAAAAGTGGGGGTGTGCTTTCCCTCACCCCTCACCACCCCCCAGCCCTTTTCTGCTCTGGAGTGATCTAACCCTCTAGTAATAACCCCACAGCAAACCCCCCTCTCCAAACCCCCCCTACCCCCTACCAGCGGACCATTTAAACCTCTGTTCAGTTCGGTAGGGCCGTAATATCGTGCCGGGCAGGCAGGGGCCCATAGGCTTGGCGAGCCCACATCGTTCGTTCCACATGTGACTCCAGACCCACAGCGATGGGGTTGACTCCTACACAATAAGGTAAAACAAAAGGGGTTGGTTCATTTTACGGACGGGCAAAACACGGGAAAGGGGTTTTTGCCACGTCCGCCCCCTTTTTTTGCGTTGATACGATGAAAGAGGGACGAGGGAGAGGAAGGGGTTCAGGGCAGAGGCTAAAAATTGTGGCTTCGCGTGAGTCCAAAGTCCAGGATCGAACGTCCAGCGGCCGTCTGTTAGCTGGCTTCATCCGGCAGAATCCCTGGTCTTGGTCCTAGGAACCCGGTTGCAGGTTGAGTCCACCGAGGGTGCAGCGAAGTGTTCCTTGTATCCTGGGTGTTGGTTCACTCTGCGGGTGAAATACAGGGTTCCTCCTGGAGATTCGGGCCTGTGGAGAGCGATGGAGGTCAAAGGCAGGCTTGCTTCTCTCCGGAGGGTTAAACCTCAACTGAAGATAAAGATTCAAAAGCCGCGTCGTTAGAGGGATTCGGGCCGCCCAAGGCTCGGTCATGTGACAGAGTGCTTTCAGGTCAAGCTGTTCAGCGAACGAGGCGCCCTTGGTAAAACTCATTGTGTTTCGAGCAGGCAACTGAGGAACCATTAGCACGGCGTTGGAGATTAGGAGTCACGAGTAGCTCTTACCTTTATCCATAGGCTGCCTGGTGCAGACCTATCGTCTACGAATGCTTGGTGCTGGCCTGGATGGAATGGTTTATACAATACGAGTCACGTTCCACGATGAGGCAGCCTCTGTCCAAATGGAGCAGCGTACAATCTCCCCGGAAATTCAAGCTGGAAGCTATTTTATCAGCCCCGGCTACTCCCCTACTATTTTGGACGAACCCGATCAGGGATTTTCCAACAGCCCAGAAGTGTTACCGAGCTTCAGAGGTTCCTCGGGATGGTCAACCGATTGGGCAAGTTCCTATCGCGTTCGGCAGAGGTCCACGGGGCCTGGGAGGCAGGGTCGCCAGTGGGGGTGTGGGTGTAGGCCAGCTCAATGCTTTTAAGAAAGCCAAACCTCTTTGAACTTGCCCTGAAGCTTTGGCACCTGACGACCCAGAGCTACTGGGCGTAGCGGCAGCAGAGTGCATCGCATCTATAGGTCCACGCGCAGCATCATTTCAAGTACAGGGACACGTTAAACGTGGACCAGGTTGCTACGCCCCGATCGCCGACAGACGCAGAGTAAAGCTAGGCTACGAGCGAGAAGGGAGCGTCGGCAGCAACGCAGACCCGTGAGATATTCTCGGACTACAGGGTGGGATTGCAGTCCCTTCAACCGGCACCCTCGGTAGCACGTCTGCCGTCGCGTAATTCTTTACCGCAGAGGGCTGTAGAGGCTGGGTCGTTAAGGTATATTCAAGGCTGAGAGGGACAGGTTTTTAATCAGTGAGAGGAATCAAGGGTCATGGGGCGGGGGTGAGGGGGGTGGAAAAGGCAGGAAAGAGAGTCGAGGATTATCAGGTCAGCTGCGATCTCATTGAATGGCGGAGCAGACGCGATGGGCCGAATGGCCTACTCCTGGCTCCTTACGCCTTCTGGTCTTACGGTCGTCTGGTGCTCCCCTCGAACGTACCCTGTTACGGAGTCATATCTCGCCAATCTCAAAATTGAAAATTGGAACAGGCCGTAAGCCACTCCTCTGAACACGAAAGAGATCGCCAAGGTGCTGCCCCAGAATCCAACGTTTCAGTTTAAGGTTAATGAGATATGACTCCATGGCAGAGTAGGTTCAAGGGGACCACCAGGCAACAGCTGATGCACTCTCGGGGATACCAGTTGGAGGTACCGATCTAGAAGGTCTGTATTTCATTGAGGAGGTGGGAGCGTATACATCCCTCATCACCTTTTTACATATCTTCAGTCTGGATCCTCCTCATACATCGATATTCCATGTTACCACCGTGAGGCAGACTCCACACAGGGTTAAACCACAACCAGTCAACATGAATTAATATGAGAGGAATAAAGGCAAGGCCTTGATTATGACTCACAGTGTCACAGGATCGTTACAGTGTAGAAGGAGGCCATTCAGCCCATCGGGTCTGCACTGGCTCACTGCAAGAGCATTTCCACCTGGTCCCACTCTCCTGCCTGCCCCTGTAACCTTTCCACACCTCCTCCTTCCAGCTAGACATCCAATTCCCCTTCTAATACCTCCGCCACCCTTTCAGGATGTTTGTTCCAGACTCCAACCACCCTCTGGGTGGAAACCTTTTCCCTCACCTCACCCTTACTGCTTTTGCCAGTTATTCTGAACCAGTGCCCTCTAGCTCTTGAGTGGTGGGAACAGTTTCTCACTATTGACCCTATCCCTACCCCACTAGGCTTTTCCCTGTGTCTATCAGTGACATTGGGTTTTAGCAAACTGGCCTACATTTACCATGCGCC
Organism: Cetorhinus maximus; assembly: GCF_964194155.1. Lineage (NCBI taxonomy): Eukaryota > Metazoa > Chordata > Chondrichthyes > Lamniformes > Cetorhinidae > Cetorhinus > Cetorhinus maximus. Next base: position 22,094 of record NW_027599421.1, read on the forward strand.
CCCTGTACTTAAAATAAAAAAACCTCCACTCCTTCTTTCCCTCCGAGGAAAAAGAGCCCCAACCTCTCCCCGTGGCCACAGTCCCTCATCTCGGGAACCATTCTTGAGAATCTCCTCTGTACTCCCTCCAAAAGCCTTCACACCCCTTCCCCGAGTAGGGCGCCCAGAACTGGACGCAGTGCTCCAGATGAGGCCTACAAGTTCAACATGACCTCCTCACTCAACGCCCCTGTTAATAAAGCCGAAGATACTATAGGCTCTATGAACTGCTCTCTCAACGTACCCTGCCATCTCCAGTGGCCTATGTACATAGACACCGAGCTCCCCCTTTTCCTGCACCTCCTTTAGAGTTTCTCCCCTTATTTTACACATATCTAAGGATCCCCTCACGTTTCTCACTTGTCATTGGTTCACGGCATTTATTGCCCATCCCTAATTGCCCTCGTTCGGAGGGCATCAAAGAGTCAACCGCACATTGCCGTGGGCCTCGAGTCCACGTGTAGGCCCAGGCCTAAAGGGGATTCGTGCGCCAGGCGGATTTCCGCGACGATCCAGATTTCGATTCCCCCCGACGTCTCTGGAGCACACGGCATCACAGTGGGAGGCCAACCTGCCGAAAAGGGGTATTTACACGGCGCGTGGCGGCCTGAGCGCTCCAGGCGCGGCCGGAGCGCTGCAGCGTTGGAGGAGCGGGCTGCAATTTGCTCGTGAGGCTTTGAGGAAGGGAGCAGCCGCTCCGTCCGGGCCAGCGGCTGGCCACCGCACCCTCGAGCGCGCGGAGGGGCTGAGGGAGGCCCACGGAGGGCCCTCCGCGGCGCGGTGATGGTGGGGGGTGGGAAACGAGGGCCTTCGTTGGGCCCGCCCGAGTCACCGGACAAAATGGCTTCTCGCCATCGGGAAGGAGATGAGGAACGCACCTCCCTGCTCTGCAGAACAGAAAGAAACAGGAGCCGGAGGAGGCCATTCGGCCCCTCAAGCCTGCCCCGCCGGTCAATAAGATCACGGCCGATCTGCCCCAGGCCTCAACTCCTCTTTCGTTCCAGTTCCTCATCGCCCTCGACCTCCCTGACATTCCAAAAATCTACCTACCTCCTCTTGAAACACTTCCACTGATCTAGCCTCCACCACTCTCCGGGGTAGAGAATTCCAGACATGCACTACCCCCTGAGAGACGAAATTCCTTCGCATCTCAGTTTTAACTGAGTGTCCTCTTATTCTGTAACTATGTCCCCTAGTTCGAGAGTCCCCCCCCACTAGACTTCCCCGAAAACATCTTCTCAATGCCTACCCTGCCAAACCCCCGCCTCAGGATCTTGTCCGTGTCTATACGATCGCCCCTCATTCTTCTAAACTCCAATGTAGAGGTGTCGGCTGTGGCTCAGTCCATAGAACCCTCGCCTTTGAATCAGAGGGTTTGTGGGTTCACGTCCCACTCCTGGAAACCAAGAACTGCGATTGTACTCGAAAGAGTTGCAATCTGTGACTGTCGATAACTCGAAAGAATTTTTTTAAACTCCAATGTATGAAGGCCTCACCTGTTTAGCCGTTCTTGATAAGCCAACTCCTTCATCCCAGGAATCAGCCCGGTGAATCTCTTTTGAACTTCCTCCAGTGCCAGTGTGTCTGTTCTTAAATACGGGGACCAAAACTGCGCACAGTGCTCCAGATGCGGCCTCACCAACGCCCTGTAAAGTGGTAACAAGGCTTCCCTGTTGTTAAACTCCGACCCCCCTAGCGATACAGGCCATTTCCCTCCTTCATCACTTGCCGCACCTGCATGCTAACTTTTTGCGTTTCACGCACAAGAACGCCCAGATCCCTCGGCGCTGGCCTTTTTTTGGGGCCTCCCTCCGTTTAAATAATAGTCTGCCTCTCGATATCTGCAGCACGAGAGAGGCGGTGGGGTAGCGGGAATGTCACTGGGCCAGTAATCCAGGGCAACTGGTGGGCTGAGAGTACGATTCACAAACCTGGGATGATAAGCTGGCTTCCAGGGATGGTGACCACGGCAACTACCCTCGATTGTCACTGAAAAAACCCCATCAGGTGCACTCCTGTAGGGAGGGAAACCTGCTGTCCTTACCTGGTCTGGCCCTACACGTGACTCCAGACCCCACAGCAACGTGTGGTTGACTCCGAGCTGCTCCCTCTGAAGCTGCTGAGCAAGCCCCCCTCCCCGACTCAGAGTAACATGGAAAATAAGAGCAGGAGGAGGCCATTCGGCCCCTCAAGCCAGCACCACCACTCCTAGGTTGATCCTCCATCCCAATCCCGTTCTCCTGCTCCGAACGCCTGGAGAGTCTGGAAATCTATCCATTTCCGTCTTAAATATATCCAGTGACTTGGCCTCCACAGGCTCAAGACCCTCGGAGTGAAAACGTTTCTCCTCAGCTCAGACTTAAGAGGTCTACCCTTGCCTTCAGGTTGTGACCAATTGTTGTGGACACCCCAGCCAGAGGAAACATCATCGCCGCATCCAGTCTGTCCAGGACTGCTGTTTTTAATGGGAACAGTGTATAGGAAGATTTACTCTGTATCTAACCCCGTGCTGTACCTGTCCTGGGAGTGTTTGATGGGGACAGTGTATAGGAAGATTTACTCTGTATCTAACCCCGTGCTGTACCTGTCCTGGGAGTGTTTGATGGGGACAGTGTAGAGGAAGATTTACTCTGTATCTAACCCCGTGCTGTACCTGTCCTGGGAGTGTTTGATGGGGACAGTGTAGAGGGAGCTTTACTCTGTATCTAACCCCGTGCTGTACCTGTCCTGGGAGTGTTTGATGGGGACAGTGTAGAGAGAGCTTTACTCTGTATCTAACCCCGTGCTGTACCTGTCCTGGGAGTGTTTGATGGGGACAGTGTAGAGGGAGATTTATTCTATATCTAACCCCGTGCTGTACCTGTCCTGGGAGTGTTTGATGGGGACAGTGTTGAGGGAGATTTACTCTGTAGCTAAGCAAGTACACTGTCCCCATCAAATTCTCCCAGACAGGTACAGCACGGGGTTAGATAGGGAGTAAAGCTCTCTCTACACTGTCCCCATCAAACACTCCCAGAATCACAGAATCACTGCGTCACAGTGCAAAAGAGGCCCTTCGGCCCATCAAGTCTGCACCGACACGTGAGAAACACCTGACCTACCTACCTAATCCCATTTACCAGCACTTGGCCCATAGCCTTGAATGTTATGATGTGCCAAGTGCTCATCCAGGTACTTTTTAAAGGATGTGAGGCAACCCGCCTCCACCACCCTCCCAGGCAGTGCATTCCAGACCATCACCACCCTCTGGGCAAAAAAGTTTTTCCTCACGTCCCCCTCTAAACCTCCTGCCCCTCACCTTGAACTTGTGTCCCCTCGTGACTGACCCTTCAACTAAGGGGAACAGCTGCTCCCTATCCACCCTGTCCGTGCCCCTCATAATCTTGTACACCTCGATCAGGTCGCCCCTCAGTCTTCTCTGCAACAACGAAAACAACCCAAGTCTATCCAACCTCTCTTCATCACTTAAATGTTTCATCCCAGGCAACATCCTGGTGAATCTCCTCTGCACCCCCTCCAGTGCAATCACATCCTTCCTATAATGGGGCGACCAGAACTGCACACAGTACTCCAGCTGTGGCCTCACCAAGGGCAGGTACAACACGGGGTTAAATACAGAGAAAATCTCCCTCTACACTGTCCCCATCAAACACTCCCAGGACAGGTACAGCACGGGGTTAGATACAGAGTAAATCTCCCTCTACACCGTCCCCATCAAACACTCCCAGGACAGGTACAGCACGGGGTTAGATACAGAGTAAATCTCCCTCAACACTGTCCCCATCAAACACTCCCAGGACAGGTACAGCACGGGGTTAGATACAGAGTAAAGCTCCCTCGACACAGCCCTTCGAACCCTCCTGTGTCTTTGTTGTGGGTGGCAGGGCTCGGGTATGGGGCCAGCCCCTGAGTAATGGGGATTGTCAGCTCCCAGAATGCCAGGCGGATATGCAAGTGCCCTATCAGTATTGTTGGGCCAGGCAGTGACTCTGCAGATTGGTGTGTGTTTGTGTGTGTGTGTGGCTGGAAGCCATTTGCTGAGTGTTGAGCCGGAGCTTTTCTCTGCCTCTCTGCACAGCTCCTCTGGGTATTTTCCTTTGCAGCCAGACTCTGGGGACAGCGAAGGAGGGAATTTTTCTTACCCTGCCCTCTCCGGTGTTGCAGGGGTCAGTGTGAGAGAGAGAGGGAGCGAGAGAGACAGAGGAGGGAGAGGAGAGGTGCAGAGAGAGAGAGAGAGAGAGAGACCGGGCTTGGATAGAGGCAGCAGACGGATATATAGAGAGAGAGAGAGAGTGGGAGAGAGGGAGGGAGCTGCTGCACTGAAGAGGCCTGAAGCTAACAAAGGGCACGGGGAGCCTGCACACTGCTGGTAGGTCAGCTTTCAATCACCGAGCGGCGAACTGGGGACAGGCACATTGAGGGGGGAGGCAGGAGCACTCAGCGCTCAGTCCTCCCTCTCCCTCGCTCTCCTTTCTTCCCTGCATTCCCTCCATTGCCCTGTCTCTCTCTCTCTCTCTCTCTCCTTCCCTTCATTGCCCTGTCTCTCTCTCTCTCTCTCTCTCTCCTTCCCTTCATTGCCCTGTCTCTCTCTCTCTTCCTTCCCTTCATTGCCCTGTCTCTCTCTCTCTCTCT
>NW_027599422.1:0-26730 GCF_964194155.1 Cetorhinus maximus
GGGAGAAGTCGTGCTTCATCTGTACAAAACCCTGGTTAGACCACACCTGGAGTCACTGTGAACAGTTCTGGGACCACACCTTAGGGAGGATGTACTGATCTCAGAGAGAGAGAGAGAGACACAGAGAAGAGAGAGACAGAGAGAGAGAGAGACACAGAGAGAGAGAGACAGAGAGAGACAGAAGAGAGAGAGAGAGAGAGAAGAGGAGAGAGAGAGACACACACAGAGAGAGAGAGAGAGAGACAGAGAGAGAGAGAGAGAGACACAGGAGAGAGAGACACAAAGAGAGACACACAGAGAGAGACACAGAGAGAGAGAGAGAGACACAGAGAGAGAGAGACACAGAGAGAGAGAGAGAGAGACACAGAGAGAGAGAGAGAGAGAGAGAGAGAACGAGAGACAGAGAGAGAGAGACAGAGAGAGAGACAGAGAGAGACAGACAGAGAGAGACAGAGAGTGCGGTGTCGATTTACCAGAATGAGACCGGGACTCCAAGGATTAAATTACCAGGAGAGATTAAACACAAACTGGGATTGTATTCCCCGGAATTTAGAAGGTTCCGGGGGGATTTCATTGAAGGTTTGAAGATATTAAGGGGGAACAGATAGGGGGTCGATGGAGAGAAAGTATTTCCGCTGGTTGGAAGGTGGGGGGAGGGGGGGAGTCTGGGAGGAGGGGGGCAGAGTCTAAAAATGAGAGGCTGACCTTTCAGGAGTGAAGTTAGGAAAGATTTCTACACACACGGACAGGGAGAGGTTTCAATTCTCTTCCCCAAACGGAAATTGATCTATTCTTAATTTTAAATCTGAGAGATTTGTTATCCAAAGGGGGTATTAAGAGACATGGATAAAGGTGGGTATGTGGAGTGAGGACACAGACCAGCCATGATCTCACTGAATGGAGGAACAGGCTCGAGGGGGCTGAATGGCCTCCTCCTGTTCCTGTGTAACAGGCTCGAGGGGCTGAATGGCCTCCTCCTGTTCCTGTGTAACAGGCTCGAGGGGCTGAATGGCCTCCTCCTGTTCCTGTGTAACAGGCTCAAAGGGGCCGAATGGGGCCTCCTCCTGTTCCTGTGTAACAGGCTCAAAGGGGCCGAATGGGGCCTCCTCCTCTTCCTGTGGTTACAACGGTGGTCGATCAGTGGTGGGTGAGGGATTGATTGCTTCCCAAACAGGGTGAAAATTGGAGAGGGATCAGACGCTGTATTTTCTGTCTCTTATTCTGGCTTTCCAGTTCCACAGCAATGGGCACGTTGAGGCTCCTGGTCGTGGTTGTGTCCCTTCTCCTGGGTAAGTTCCTGAACTGAACCCCTCCCTGCACCAGCCAACAGGCCCCTCCTGTCTGAAATCGCATCAGTGACCTCCGAGAGTGGAGAACGTTCAGGGCAATGGTTCTACCCATCCAGGGGGATGGGGGAAAGTCAGAAATGGGAAAGGAGGAGAGGGGAGGGGGAATAGGAGGGTGGGGAAGAGAGGAAGGGGCGAGGGGAGGTAAGGCCAAAGGGAGCGAGGGGCGAGGGGGGGAAGCGGCGAAGGGGGGGAAGGGGTGGGTGGGGGAGGGGGCGAGGGGGGAAGGGACTGGCGGAGGGAAAGGAGTGAGGGGGAGTGAGGGGGAGCGGAAGGAGGTAGGGGCACAGGAGATGGGGGAAGGGGAAGGGTGGGGTGAGGTGGTGGGCTGATGGGGAAAGGGTGAAAATGGGGGCAAGGGTGAGGGGGAAGGATGAGGGGGTGGAGGAGGCGGATGGGGAGGAGGAGAAGGGGGACGGGGAAGGGCAGACAGGGAACGGGGTGTGGGGGGAGGTGGGGAAAGGAGGGGCGTGAATGTGCAAGTGTGAGTGTGCGAGTGTGCAAGTGCGAGTGTGTGAGTGTGTGCGAGTGTGTGAGTGCGAGTGTGTGAGTGCGAGTGTGTGAGTGCGAGTGTGTGCGTGCGAGTGTGTGTGTGCGAGCGAGTGTGTGAGTGTGCGTGAGTGTGCGAGTGTGTGAGTGTGTGCGAGTGTGTGAGTGTGTGCGAGTGTGTGAGTGTGTGCGAGTGTGTGAGTGCGAGTGTGTGCGTGCGTGCGAGTGTGTGCGTGCGAGTGTGTGTGTGAGTGTGCGTGAGTGTGCCAGTGTGAGTGTGCGAGTGTGCAAGTGCGAGTGTGTGAGTGTGTGCGAGTGTGTGCGTGCGAGTGTGTGCGTGCGAGTGTGTGTGTGAGTGTGCGTGAGTGTGCGAGTGTGTGCGTGTGCAAGTGCTGGGGGGCTGAAGGCCTCCATATCAATGAAGGCTCCGGACCCGAACTCCCTCCTCATGTTCCCTCCCTCTGCAACCCTCCTCCTTCCCTCGATAATACCCTCCCCCTCACGCTTCCTCACCCTCCTCATCCTCCCTCCTCCTCACCCTCCCTCCCTGTCCCCCTCCCTTCCTCCATCCCTCTCCTTCCCCCTCCCTCTCCCGCCCCCTCACGCTCCCTCCCCTCTGCCTCATGCTTCCCCCCCATCCTCCTCACGCTCCCTACCCTTCCTACCCCTACTCATGCACCTTCCCCACCCTTCTCACATTCTCTCGCCACCCTCCTCAGACTCTGAGGGCCTCCTCAAGCTCCCTCATCCCTGTCCTCACATTCCCTCCCCCTCCTCACGCTCCTTGCCCCCTCCACCTCACTCTCCCTCCCTCCTCCCTCCCCGTTCCCCATGCACCCTCCCCCTACTCAGGCTGCCTTCTCCCCCCACCCACACTCCTTCCCTCCCCTTTCTCCTGCTCCTTCCTCTGCACCCTCCCTCCACATCCCTCTTCATACTCCTTTCCTCCTCGCTCTCCCTCACCCCTTCCCTCCCTCTCTTCCTCACGGTCAATCCCTTCCTCCCTCTGCACCTCTCTCTCCACTAATTCTCCCTCTCTCCTCCCTCACCCCTCCCACCTTCCCCCTCACAGAATTCTAACAGCACAGGAGGAGGCCATTCGGCCCATTGTGTCTGCACCGACTCTCCAAATGAGCATTATAACCTAGTGCCATTGCCCTGCCTTTTCCCTGTCCCCCTGCACATTGTTTCTATACAAATAATCATCCACTGCCCTCTTGAATGCCTCGATTGAACCTGCCTCCACCACACTTCCAGGCCGTGCATTCCAGACCCCAACCACTCACCGTGTGAAAAAGTCTTTTCTCACCTCACATTTGCTCCTTTTGCAAATCACTTTAAATCTGTGCTCTCTCGTTCTCGATCCTTTTACGAGTGGGAACAGTTTCTCCCTATCTACTCTGTCCAGCCCCCTCATGATTTTGAACATCTCTATCAAATCTCCTCTCAGCCCTTTTCTCTCCAAGGAGAACAGTCCCAAACTCTCCAATCTATCCTCTTAGCTGAAGTTTCTCATCCCTGGAACCATTCTTGTAAACCTCTTCTGCTCTCCCTCCGACGTGTTCACATCCTTCCTATAATGTGGTGCCCAGAACTGTGCACAATACTCCAGCTGAGGTCTAATGAGTGTCTTATATAAATTCAGCATAACCTCCCTGCTCTTGTACTCTATGCCCCTATTAATAAAGCCCAGGATACTATATACTTTATTAACTGCTCTCTCCACCTGTCCTGACACCTTCAATGATCTAAGCACATATACCCCCAGGTCTTTCTGCTCCTGAACCCCCTTCAAAATTTCACCTCTTATTTTATATTGCCTGTCCATGTTTTTCCTTCCAAAATGCATCACCTCTCCCTTCCCCACATTGAACTCCATCTGCCACCTATCTGCCCACTCCACCAACTTGTCTGTGTCCTCTTGAAGTTCCACACCGTCCTCCTCACAGTTCACAACACTCCCAAGCTTCGTATCATCCACAAACTTTGAAATTGTCCCCTGCACACCAAGATCTGTAACATTAATATATATCAGGAAAAGCAAGGGTCCCAATTCCCGATCCCTGGGGAACTCCACTACAAACCTTCCTCCAGCCTGAAAAATACCCATTGACCATTACTCTCTGCTTCCTATTTTTCAGCCACTGTTGTATCCACATGGCTACTGTCCCTTTTATTCCATGAGCAATAACGTTTCTCACAAGTCTGTTGTGTGGCACTGTGTCAGAAGCCTTTTGAAAGTCCATGTACACCACATCAACAGCATTACCCTCATCGACCTTTTCTGTTACCTCGTCAAAAAACTCCAGCAAGTTAGTCAAACACGATTTCCTCTTTAGAAATCTGTGTTGGCTCTTCCTTATCAACCCATATTTTTCTATGTGACTACTAATTCTATCCCGAATAATTGTTTCTAGAATCTTGCCCACCACTGAAGTTAAACTGACTGGTCTGTAATTGCTGGGTTTATCCTTACAACCTTTTTTGAACAAGGGTACAATGCTTGCAATTCTCCAGTCCTCTGGCACCACTCCTGAGTCTAGGGTTAGATTCTAATTTTCTGACCTCCCACTCATCTTTACGAATCCTCTGCTTTTTCTTTCAGTCTGATACTACCTTTAACTTCTTTAGTTAGCTCTGGCTGGTGTGTCCTTCCCCTAGAGTCTTTCTTTCTCACTGGAATGTACCTTTTCTGAGTGTTCTGAAATAGGTCCTTAAATCTCTGCCACTGCATCTTTACTGACCCATCCCTTAACCTAATTTCCCAGTTCACTTTAGCCAGCTCTGTCTTCATGCCCTCATAATTGCCCTGATTTAAGTTTAAAACACTAGTCTTAGACCCACTCCTCTCTCTCTCCCAAACTGAATGTGAAATTCAATCCTGCTATGATCACTGCTACCTAGGGGTTCCCTTTGCTATGAGGTCATTAATTAATCCTGTCTCATTGTACATTACCAGGTCTAGTAAAACCTGCTCTCTGATTGGTGCTAAAATGTGCTGCTCTAAGAAACTGTCTCGAAAACACTCTATGAACACATCATCCAGGCTACCTTTGCCAATCTGATTTGTCCAATCTATATGCAGATTAAAATCACCCATGATTATACCTTTCTCTCAAGCCCCCATTATTTCTTCCTGTATACCCCATCCCACAGTGCTGTTACTCTTAGAGGGTCCTATAAACCACTCCCACAAGTGACTGCTTACCTTTACTATTTCTTATCTCTACCCAAACTGATTCTACATCTTGATCATTAAAACCAAGGTTATCTCTCTCTCTCTATTGTACCAACGTCACCGTTAATGGAGGGAGCTACCCCTACACCTTTTCTTGGCTGCCCTGCCCTTCCTCGATGACATGTACCCCTGAATATTCAGGTCCCAGCCTTTCTCATCCTGCAGCCGTGTCTCTGCAATGACTATCAGATCAGACATACTTATTTCTATCTGCGCCCTCTTACAGGCATTCAGATACAGTCTTTAGTTCTGTCCTTTTACTGTTTTTGCAACCTCTCGCCTTGTCTCCCAGCTCATTCTGAGGCTTGTACACTCTGTCCCTTCCTGTCACACTCGGAGTGTCATTTTCCCCTCTTCCGACCTTGTTCTCTTGCCTTGTGCTCCCTCTTTTTAATTTATCACATCTACTGTCACTCAATCCCTCGCTCCCATTATTCAGTTTAAAGCCCTCTGTACCGCCCTAGTTATCACCAGAACACTCATCCCAGCCCAGTTCAGGTGAAGACTCCCCCACCCGCTGCTTGAATGGCTTCCTGTCCCATGGAGCCGTGGTCAGTTAGCTCATCCACCCTGCAGCCACCACTTTCACCCATTCAGGCTGCAAGAGCCTCGCAGTGTCCAGGTAATGTTCCTCCTCCCTGCTGTGTCGCCGTCTGTGTAGGTCGGCCTCTAGTTCCATGAGACTGAGCCAAAATGCCTCAAGCCGCACATGCTTACTGCAGACGTGTTTGTCCTGGATCGCCCCGGTGTCCAGGAACGCCCACATTCTGCAGCCGCCACACATCACCTGCCCTGCCATCTTTATTATGTGTTAATTAATTTATTATTACTCTTTATTTGTAATTAATAAACTCTATTATTCCCAATAAGCTTTACTTCTACTAGTGAACCTTGATGCTCCTTCTGAAACCATAAGAACACGGTTAATCCAGAGATTGAGCCGCCCACCCCCTCCCCCTCCTCCTCCCTCCCCCTCCCCCTCCCCTCCCCCAGCTGGGTCGCTCCCCTCCCCCTCCCTTCCCCCTCCCCCTTCCCCTTCTCCCTGCCCCGCCCCCTGCCATTCCCCCTCCCCCTGCACCCTCCCCCTGCACCCTCCCCCTCCCCCTCTCCCAGCCCCTCCCCAGCCCCTACCCCTCCCCTCCCCCAGCTGGGTCTCTCCCCTCCCCTTCCCTTCCCTCTCCCCCTTCCCCTCCCCCTCTCCCAGCCCCTCCCCAGCCCCTACCCCTCCCCCTCCCCCTCCCCTCCCCCAGCTGGGTCTCTCCCCTCCCCTTCCCTTCCCTCTCCCCCTTCCCCTCCCCCTCTCCCAGCCCCTCCCCAGCCCCTACCCCTCCCCCTCCCCCTGTTCCCCTCCCCCTCTCGCACACCCCCCCCCCCAATGATCCCACCCCCTCTCTATCCCTCCCTCCCCCTCCTCTCTCTCTGGCCGCACTCCCCTCCCCTCCCCTAAACCCCCTCTCTCGCTGAAACCCCTCCCCTCTGCTCATCATCCCTCTCCAACCCCCATCTCTCCGAATTCCCCCTCTCTCTGACCCCCCCTCTCTCTGACCCCCCCCTCTCTCTGACCCCCCCTCTCTCTGACCCCCCTCTCTCTGACCCCCCCTCTCTCTGACCCCCCCTCTCTCTGACCCCCCTCTCTCTGACCCCCCCTCTCTCTGACCCCCCCTCTCTCTGACCCCCCCTCTCTCTGACCCCCCTCTCTCTGACCCCCCCTCTCTCTGACCCCCCTCTCTCTGACCCCCCTCTCTCTGACTCCCCCTCTCTCCCATCACCAGCACCCGCCCACCTTCCCACCTCCCTCTCTCCCCATGCCCTCCCTCGCTCTCTGGCCAAGCCACAATCTGTCTCTCTACACCCCCCCTCTCTCTCTTTTCATGCCCCCTCACTCTCTCTCTCTCTCTCCCCCTTCCATCTTACTCTCTCCACCTCCATCCTCTCTCTTTCTCTCTCTCTCTCTCCACCCTGCTCTCTCTGTGTCCCTCTTTCTCTCATCCTCTGTCTCTCTGCCTTTCTTCCACCTCACCCTTCTTCCCCATCTGCCCCTCATCCTCTCCCCACATTTCCTCCCTTGCCCCCTCCCTCCCTCCATCCCATCTCTCTTTTTTCCTGTCTCTCTGCCCCCTACCCCCCCTCTGTCCCTCACTCTCTCTCCCCCCTACTCTCTCTCTCTTCCCCTCCCATCTTACTCTCTCTCTACCTCCATCCTCTCTCTCTCACTCTCTCTCACTCTCTCTCTCTCTCCCTGCTCTCTCTCTCTTCCCCTCCCATCTTACTCTCTCTCCACCTCCATCCTCTCTCTGTCACTCTCTCTCTCTCTCCACCTCCCTCCTCTCTCTCTCTCTCTCTCTCTCTCCCTCTCTCTTTCTCCCTCACTCTCTCCCTCTTTCTCTCCGCAGGAATGTGCGCTGGTGGACAGGTGGGGAAACAGTTTGTGACCCTATTCATGGAGAATTACCAGGCTTCGTATAGTGGTGCCAGACTCGAGTTAATCATCAACACTTACGAGGCTGCCACCAATGTCACAGTCACAATGAAAGACGACGAGTCCTTCCGGAAGGTGCTGCTCCTGGGCAAGGATGTGACAACATCAGTTAAGGTGTCAGAGAGCAGTGAGGCCAGTGGTAGTGAGCGTACCTTTAAAACAGTGCTAGTGACCTCAGATAAGGGCATCTCGCTTTCCACATTCAATAGCAAGTATCTGACAATGGATGCTGCTATCGTTTACCCAGTGCCCTATCTGGGCAGAGAGTACTACGTCTTCACCCCGATAATCGGGTATCATTTCCGCCAGGAGTTTGCTATCACCAACACCGACCAGCCCAACACCGTCACCATTCAGCTGTCCGAGGATGTTGAGTTTCAAGAGCAGGTTTACGTGAAAGGCTCGATTATGACGATCTCTCTGAAACCCTACGAGAGCGTTCAGTTACAAAGCGAGGGTGACCTAACAGGCACGAGGGTGGTCGGGACTGAGCCCCTAGCTGTCGTGTCCGGACACATGTGTAGCTACTCAGGACGAACATGTAACCACGTGTATGAGCAGCTCCCGTCAGTTGACAAGTGGGGCACGGACTATGTGGTGGCTCCCATGTCAGTGCAGAAAAATTATGACCTGGTCTACGTCTTAGCCTCTCAGCCGACCGAGCTACATGTCAACAGCAACTCCAGGCCTCAGAGGATCCAGGCTGGGGACAAAGCAGTGTACGAGGTGCCTCACGATGGGCCCATCACCATCTCCGCAACCAAAGGGGTCCTGGTCCTCTACTACTCCCTCGGAGGCAGTAGGGGCTGGTTAAAAAAATATGACCCATTCCTGATGACCATCATGCCCATCGACCAGTTCGGCAGCTCCTACATTACCCGAGGGGTGGAAGGTTTCGAGAACTACCTCGGCATCATGGCCAAGACCTCGCAGATTGGCGAGGTGCGGCTGGACAATAAGACGCTACCAGCGGTGGCCAAGTGGATGAGGATAGGGGCATCGGGTTACTCCTGGACTGATTTCTCAGTGGGATCAGGAGAGGAGAGGCACGTGGTGGAGGGGTCACCCGACCATGGGATCGCAGTCTACAAATACGGCACTGCTGAGAAGGACGCCTACGCCTGTCAAGGGAGCCAATACAGTCAAGGTAAAGATGTAACACTGGGAGTGTTTGATGGGGACAGTGTAGAGGGAGCTTTACTCTGTATCTAACCCCGTGCTGAACCTGTCCTGGGAGTGTTTGATGGGGGCAGTGTAGAGGGAGCTTTACTCTGTATCCAACCTCGTGCTGTACCTGTCCTGGGAGTGTTTGATGGGGACAGTGTAGAGGGAGCTTTACTCTGTATCTAACCCCGTGCTGTACCTGTCCTGGGAGTGTTTGATGGGGACATTGTAGAGGGAGCTTTACTCTATATCTAACCCCGTGCTGTACCTGTCCTGGGAGTGTTTGATGGGGACAGTGTAGAGGGAGCTTTACTCTGTATCTTACCCCGTGCTGTACCTGTCCTGGGAGTGTTTGATGGGGACAGTGTAGAGGGAGCTTTACTCTGTATCTAACCCCGTGCTGTACCTGTCCTGGGAGTGTTTGATGGGGACAGTGTAGAGGGAGCTTTACTCTGTATCTAACCCCGTGCTGTACCTGTCCTGGGAGTGTTTGATGGGGACATTGTAGAGGGAGCTTTACTCTATATCTAACCCCGTGCTGTACCTGTCCTGGGAGTGTTTGATGGGGACAGTGTAGAGGGAGCTTTACTCTCTATCTTACCCCATGCTGTACCTGTCCTGGGAGTGTTTGATGGGGACAGTGTAGAGGGAGCTTTACTCTGTATCTAACCCCGTGCTGTACCTGTCCTGGGAGTGTTTGATGGGGACAGTGTAGAGGGAGCTTTACTCTGTATCTAACCCCATGCTGTACCTGTCCTGGGAGTGTTTGATGGGGACAGTGTAGAGGGAGCTTTACTCTGTATCTAACCCCGTGCTGTACCTGTCCTGGGAGTGTTTGATGGGGACATTGTAGAGGGAGCTTTACTCTGTATCTAACCCCATGCTGTACCTGTCCTGGGAGTGTTTGATGGGGACAGTGTAGAGGGAGCTTTACTCTGTATCTAACCCCGTGCTGTACCTGTCCTGGGAGTGTTTGATGGGGACAGTGTAGAGGGAGCTTTAGTCTGTATCTAGCCCCGTGCTGTACCTGTCCTGGGAGTGTTTGTGGAACAATGTGCTGGCTGGAATGTCAGGTTTGATGATTGGGAACTTGTCCTCACATCGCCTCTTTTTGCCCGTAGGCCTGTGCAGCGGTGTGCGTTGCAGGAGCAAGGAGAAATGTGCTGTGGTGGACGGGATCGGTGTGTGCCTGCCACTGTCTAACGCTACCTGCTGGGCCTGGGGCGACCGACACTACCACACTTTCGACGGAGTGAACTTTGACTTCCAAGGCACCTGTACCTACACTATTGCCAAGAGCTGTGGGCCTGACCCCTCTCTGCCTGCCTTCAACATCCAGGCCAAAAATGATAACAGAGGCAATACTGGTGTAGCCTACGTCATGTTGCTCAACGTCGAGATTTATAACACCACTGTTACCATCTTCAAACATGAGTATGGACAAATCCGGGTGAGTTTGCAGTAACAGCTTCTACCAGTCTCCCCAGCACATACACAGGCCATTCGGCCCATCTGCTCCGTGCTGATGTTCCTGCTCCACTCCAGCCTCCTCCCGCCCCCCCTCTACATCTCACCCCATCCCCATATCCTTCTATTCCTTTCTCCCCCTCATGTGTTTATCCAGCTTCTCCCCTTAAACACATCAACACTATTCACCTCGACCACTCCCTGTGGGAGCGAGTCCCACATTCTCCCCACTCTCTGGGTAAAGAAGTTTCTCCTGAATTCCCCATTGGGTTTATTAGTGACGATCTTATATCGATGGCCCCCTAGTTCTGGTCTCACTCCGACAGGTGGAAACATCTTCCCTACGTCTACCCCATCGAAACCCTTTCCTAAATCCTTTTTGATCAGTTCTCTCCTCAGCCTTCTCTTTTCTAGAGGAAAGTTCCCCAGCCTGTTTCCTCATATGTCAGTCCCACCATCCCAGGAATCAGTCTGGTAAACCTCTCCGTTCTGTTTTCATCCTTCTAAAGTATTTTTGAACATTTTCTGATGCCTCTATATCTTTTCGCTAATATGAATGCCAGTCCTGTGCCTAGTTCTGGTCTATCCACCCCCCACCACAACAAGTGGAAACATCTTCTCTACGCCTACCCTATCGAAACCCTCTCATCATCTCAAAGACCTCGATCAGGTCACCCCCTCAGAGCCCTGGCCTGTTCAGTCTTCCCTGGTGAGATAACACTTGAAGCGAGAATGTGGAAATCGCTACCACAGGAGTTGGTTGGGCCAAAAGCATTTTTCAATTTTTGGTGAAATTCGGCGCAATGACTTGTGCTCCACAGGGAACAGAGGAGCAGAAGGAGGCCATTCGGCCCCTCGAGCCTGCCCTGCCATTCAACTGGATCATGGCTGATCATCCACTTCAACACCATCTTCCCACACTACCCCCATACCCCTCGATGTCTTTCCTATCTAGGAAACCATCGATCTCTGTCTTGAACATACTCTGTGACAGAGTCTCCACAGCCCTCTGGGGTAGAGAATTCCAAAGATTCACCACCCTCCAAGTCAAGACATTCCTCCCCACCTCAGTGGCCGGTCCTTTGACCCCTTGTTCTAGACCCCCCACCCCAGCCCCAGTGGGGGAGGAACCATCCTTCCTGCCCCTTGCCCCGTCAAGCCCTTGAAGAAATGTGTAAGCCTGCAGAGGGATAAGAGGTTGGGCAGGCCGAAGCAGTTGAAGTTGAGCTGTGACCCAGTTCTCCGCGGGGCATTAATGTTGCTGTTGCTTTCCTCTCCTGGTTGAAGGTGAACGGGATCAGGGCCAATCTTCCCCTGACGCTCCAGGAGGGAAAGGTGGAGTTGTACCAGAGCGGGGCCTGTGTCATCCTGGAGACAGACTTCCAGCTGAAGGTGTCCTACGACTGGAACCATCACCTGGTGGTGAGGGTGAGCAGCCATTACTTTGGAGGCATGTGCGGCCTGTGCGGGAACTACAACGAGGACCCGGGCGATGACTTCCAGACGCCACAGGGCACTGTCGCGCCCTACGCCCTGGACTTTGGCACGAGCTGGAAGGTGAGCGACGGGGACGTCTCCTGCAGGGACAACTGCAACGGGGGCTGTCTAACCTGCGATGCCCCCAGCCGTCGGCACTACGAGAACGCCTCGTCTTGCGGCTTGATCAAGAAAGCCAATGGCCCCTTCAGGGATTGCCACGCTCGGATCGACCCTCAAACCTACCTGGACAGCTGCGTCTATGACATCTGCATCTCCAGGGGCCTCCGAAGCCTCCTGTGCCAGGCGATGAAGGCTTACGCCGAGGTGTGTCAGAGGGAAGGGGTCAAGGTTCATGACTGGAGGACGCCTTCCAGATGCCGTGAGTATCCAATCAAAAGAGAGTACGACTTTCTTGATGTCAAAATTGGCCGACCATAAGACATAGGAGCAGAAATTAGGCCATTCGGCCCATCGAGTCTGCTCCGCCATTCAATCATGGCTGATAAGTTTCTCAACCCCATTCTCCCGCCTTCTCCCCGTAACCTTTGATCCCCTTACCACACATCGCCGGCTGGGCCAGCATTTATTGCCCGTCCCTAATTGCCCCTTGAGAAGGTGGTGGGTGAGCTGCCTTCTTGAGCCGCTGCAGTCTATGTGGTGTAGGTACACCCACAGTGCTGTTAGGGAGGGAGTTCCATGATTTTGACCCAGCGACAGTGAAGGAACGGCCGATATATTTCCAAGTCAGGATGGTGAGTGACTTGGCGGGGAACTTCCAGGTGGTGGTGTTCCCCCATGTGTCTGCTGCCCTTGTCCTTCTAGATGGTAGTGGTCATGGGTTTGGAAGGTGCTGTCGAAGGAGCCTTGGCGAGTTCCTGCAGTGCATCTTGTAGATGGTACACACACTGCTGCTACTGTGCGTCGGTGGTGGAGGGAGTGAATGTTTGTGGATGGGGTGCCCGTCAAGCGGGGCTGCTTTGTCCTGGATGGTGTTGAGCTTCTTGAGTGTTGTGGGAGCTGGACTCATCCAGGCAAGTGGGGAGTATTCCATCACACTCCTGACTTGTGCCTTGTAGATGGTGGACAGGCTTTGGGGAGTCAGGAGGTGAGTTACTCACCGCAGGATTCCCAGCCTCTGACCTGCTCTTGTCGATAGTATTTTCCTTTGTTTCTCCATGTTCTTCCAAGCTGAGCGATGGGAGTTGTGGGGTTTTTAACTGTGATGCCTGTGGTGGGTTTACCTGTCTCTGTGATTGTTTCACACACACACACACACACACACACACACACAATCACACACTACCTTGTCTGTTTGCAGCCCTGTCCTGCCCGGAGAACAGTCACTACGAGGCCTGCGGCACCGCCTGTCCAGCGACCTGCACCAACACCTCAGCCCCGGCCGGCTGCCAGCGAGGCTGCGTGGAATCCTGTGTCTGCAACGATGGGCACGTGCTGAGCGTGGGCAAGTGCATCCCGGAGCGAGAGTGTGGCTGTGCCCACCAGGGCCGCTACTACAGGGCGGGCGAGAGCTTCCGGGTCGACGACACGTGCCAGACCGTGTGCCGCTGCGATCCCCTCAGCAAGCGGGTCAGGTGCGAATCCCGGGGATGCAGGGCCGAGGAGCAGTGCCAGGTGGTGAAGGGGGTGAGGGGCTGCCACCCGGTCAGCTTTGGGACCTGCTCGGCGGCTGGAGACCCTCACTATCGGACCTTCGACGGACGCAAGTACAATTTCCAGGGGACCTGCGTCTACGAGTTCTCCTCCCTCTGTGCGAATGACACCGGCCTGGAACCCTTCGATATACAAGTCCAGAATGAGCACCGAGGACACAGAGTGGTCTCCTTAACCAGGCTGGCATGGATCGTAGTCTACAGGCAAACCATTGTCCTCACCCGGGAATACGCTGGCAAAGCAATGGTAGGTGGCAACTTGCTTACACCACACAGGGAGCACTGTGCACAGTTCCAGTCTCCATATCCCTTGTTTAGACCACACTGGGAGCACTGTGCACAGTACAAGTCTCCATATCCCTTGGTTAGACCACACTGGGAGCACTGTGCACAGTTCCAGTCTCCATATCCCTTGTTTAGACCACACTGGGAGCACTGTGCACAGTTCCGGTCTCCATATCCCTTGGTTAGACCACACTGGGAGCACTGTGCACAGTTCCAGTCTCCATATCCCTTGGTTAGACCACACTGGGAGCACTGTGCACAGTTCCTGTCTCCATATCCCTTGGTTAGACCACACTGGGAGCACTGTGCACAGTTCCTGTCTCCATATCCCTTGGTTAGACCACACTGGGAGCACTGTGCACAGTTCTGGTCTCCATATCCCTCGGTTAGACCACACGGGGAGCACTGTGCACAGTTCCGGTCTCCATATCCCTTGGTTAGACCACACTGGGAGCACTGTGCACAGTTCTGGTCTCCATATCCCTTGGTTAGACCACACTGGGAGCACTGTGCACAGTTCTGGTCTCCATATCCCTTGTTTAGACCACACTGGGAGCACTGTGCACAGTTCCTGTCTCCATATCCCTTGTTTAGACCACACTGGGAGCACTGTGCACAGTTCCAGTCTCCATATCCCTTGGTTAGACCACACTGGGAGCACTGTGCACAGTTCTGGTCTCCATATCCCTTGTTTAGACCACACTGGGAGCACTGTGCACAGTTCCGGTCTCCATATCCCTTGGTTAGACCGCATTTAGAGCTCTGTGGACAGGTGAAGCAATGTTCACAAGGACAATATCAGAACTGAGGGGTTATAACTATCAGGAAAGACTGAACAGGCCGGGGCTCTTTTCTCTAGAAAAGAGAAGGCTGAGGGGGGGGTGACCTGATCGAGGTCCTTAAAATGATGAAAGGGTTTCGATGGGGTAGACGTAGAGAAGATGTTTCCACTTGTCGGAGTGAGACCAGAACAAGGGGGCCATCGATATAAGATCATCACTAATAAACCCAATGGGGAATTCAGGAGAAACTTCTTTACCCAGAGAGTGGGGAGAATGTGGGACTCGCTCCCACAGGGAGTGGTCGAAGTGAACAGTGTCGATGTATTTAAGGGGGAAGCTGGATAAACACATGAGGGAGAGAGGAATAGAAGGATATGGGGATGGGGTGAGATGGAGAGGGGGTGGGAGGAGGCTGGAGTGGAGCAGAAATACCAGCACGGAGCAGATGGGCTGAATGGCCTGGTTCTGTGTTGTAACAATGTAATATTGTAGACATTGAACAGAAGGATGGGAAATGAGGTTCACCAACTACAGCTTGCCTTCATATAGCAATGTTTATGTTGTAAAATGTCCAAAGCTGATTCTCATTGATCTGTAACCTCCTCCAGCCCCTACAACTCTCCCTATCTCTGTAACCTCCACCAACCCCTACAACCCTCCCTATTTCTGTAACCTCCTCCAGCCCCTACAACACCCCCTATCCCTGTAACCTCCACCAACCCCTACAACCCTCCGAGATCTCTGCACTCCTCCAATTCCGGCCTCTTGACCATCCCCCGGTTCCCATCGCTGCACCATTGGCGGCCGTGCCTTCAGCTGCCTGGGGCCCTAAGCTCTTGAATTCCCTCCCTAAACCTCTCCACCTCTCTCTTTCTTTCTCTCCTCCTTGAAGAAGCTACTTAAATCCAACCTCTTTGACCGAGCTTCTGGTCACCTGTCCCTAATGTCTCCTTGTGTGTCTCGGGGAGAGATTTCTGTCTAATTTATGCGCCTGTGAAGTGCTTTGGGATGTGACAAAGGCGCTATATGGTGTTAGGGGCAAGGTATTAGCATGGATAGAAGATTGGCTGTCTGGCAGGAGGCAGAGAGTGGGGATAAGGGGGTCCTTCTCAGAATGGCGGCCGGTGACTAGTGGAGTTCCGCAGGGGTCAGTGTTGGGACCACAACTTTTCACTTTATACATTAATTATCTAGATGAAGGAACTGAGGGCATCCTGGCTAAGTTAGCAGATGATACAAAGATAGGTGGAGGGACAGGTAGTATTGAGGAGGCGGGGAGGCTGCAGAAGGATTTGGACAGGTTAGGAGAATGGGCAAAGAAGTGACAGATGGAATACAACGTGGGGAAGTGTGAGGTCATGCACTTTGGTAGGAAGAATAGAGGCACAGACTATTTTCTAAATGGGGAGAGAATTCAGAAATATGGAGTGTAAAGGGACTTGGGAGTCCTAGTCCAGGATTCTCTTAAGGTTAACTTGCAGGTTGAGTCGGTAGTTAGAACGGCAAATGCAATGTTGGCATTTATTTCGAGAGGACTAGAATATAAAAGCAGGGATGTGCTGCTGAGCCTTTATAAGGCTCTGGTCAGACCACATTTAGAATATTGCGAGCAATTTTGGGCCCCGTATCTCAGGAAGGATGTTCTGGCCCTGGAGAGGGTCCAGAGGAGGTTCACGAGAACGATCCCAGGAATGAAAGGCTTAACACATGAGGAACGTTTGAGGACTCTGGGTCTATACTCGATGGAGTTTAGAAGGACGAGGGGGGATCTGATTGAAACTTACAGAATACTGAAAGGCCTGGATAGAGTGGACGTGGGGAAGATGTTTCCATTAGTAGGAGATACTAGGACCCGAGGGCACAGCCTCAGAGTAAAGGGAAGACCTTTTAGAACAGAGATGAGGAGAAACTTCTTTAGCCAGAGAGAGTGGTGAATCTATGGAATTCATTGCCACAGAAGGCTGTGGAGGCCGGGTCATTGAGTGTATTTAAGACCGAGATAGATAGGTTCTTGATTGGTAAGGGGATCAAAGGTTATGGGGAGAAGGCAGGAGAATGGGGTTGAGAAACTTATCAGCCATGATTGAATGGCGGAGCAGACTCGATGGGCCGAATGGCCTAATTTCTGCTCCTTTGTCTTATATGAATGCAAGTTGGTTTTGTGCCACTGGCGTTGAACGTCACAGTTCACTCTGTGTTAAGAGACACGTACGAGGAGGGTAGGTTTATCTTAAAGACTGAACGCTCTGGAGATTGGTGTATGGCTGAGTAACTCTGGTGTTGTCCAATCCGACAGGTGAATGGGATCTTGGTCAATCTGCCCTATTTCTTCAGTGACGGGAAGATCGTTCTCTACAAGAGTTGCCGTGGAGCCACCCTAGAAACGGACTTTGGGCTGCGAGTGACCTACAACTGGCGTAGCAGAGTCGCCCTCACCCTGCCCAGCACCTACGCCGGCTCGGTCTGTGGGCTCTGTGGCAACTTTGACGGTCACAAGAACAACGACCTGACGACCAGGGGCGGGGAGGAGACCAGAAACCCTGTCACCTTCGGCAAGAGCTGGCAAGTGGACAGCACTCCCGGCTGCTCCCACGAGTGCCGGGGAAAGTGTCCGGAGTGCGATATTGCGGCCGCCCGACGCTACGAGAGTCTCTCGTTCTGTGGCCGGATCAAGGAAGCCAGCGGACCCTTCCGGAACTGTCTGAACCGGGTGGACCCTGACGAGTACTTCAATGACTGTGTGTTCGACTCCTGCCTTTACAAAGGCCACCGGGCGCTGGTGTGTGAGGCCCTGGCTACTTATGTAGCCGCCTGTCAGGAGGCCGGGGTCACCATTTACCAATGGCGTAGCCAGTCCTTCTGCCGTAAGTACCCAGATGACCAGCGGCTGTACCATGTCCGTAATGTGGCAAGGTCAGTCACATGAGCGCAAACCAGACCCCGAGTCACACACACAGATATTAGGGCAGGTGTTACAGAAACTCGGTCAAAGAGGGCAGATTTTGAGGTGGAGGGAGAGAGAGAGAGGGTGGAGGGAGAGGGTGGAGGGAGAGGGTGGAGGGAGAAGTGGAGGGAGAGGGTGGAGGGAGAGGGAGAGGGTGGAGGGAGAGGATGGAGGGAGAGGGGGAGGGAGAGGGTGGAGGGAGAGGATGGAGGGAGAGGGCTTGAGCTGTCAATTGAGTTTACGTTCTTACTGAGGAGTGAAACCCTGGCTACGGCGATGAGGGACTTGGAGGTGAGTAGGTCAGCGAGGCGAGTGGGTCGGAGGGTTAGCGCGTCGAGGGGGGTTGATGTGTTTGGAGAATTAACAAGTCAGGGGTTAATGCGTTGGCAGGAGGGCAATAACATGTTTGGAGGTATTAGCGAGTCCGGGATTAACCGGTTCAGGGGTAGGGTTTAATGGGTCAGGGGTTAACCAGTCAGAGTTTCACCTGTCCGGTGGTTAACATGTTCATGGGGTTAAGGAGTCAGGGGTTAAGGAGTCAGGGGTTAAGGAGTCAGGGGTTAACCTGTTCAAGAGGGTTAACGAGTCAGTTATAAAATGTTCGAGGGGGGGTTGGCAAATCAGGGGTTAATGTGTTAAGGGTTCACGAGCCATGGGTTAACGGGTTTGGGGAGGTTGGTGAGTCAGGGGTTAATGTGCTGGAAGGGTCCTTAATGAGTTTGGAAGATTTAACGAGTTGGGGTTTAATGAAACAGGGGTTAATGTGTTTGGGGAGGGGGTTAATGAGTCAGGGGTTAATGTGTTTGGGGAGGGGGTTAATGAGTCAGGGGTTAATGTGTTTGGGGAGGGGGTTAATGAGTCAGGGGTTAATGTGTTTGGGGAGGGGGGTAATGAGTCAGGGGTTAATGTGTTTGGGGAGGGGGTTAATGAGTCAGGAGTGAATGTGTTTGGGGAGGGGCTTAATGAGTCAGGGGTTAATGTGTTTGGGGAGGGGGTTAATGAGTCAGGGGTTAATGTGTTTGGGGAGGGGGTTAATGAGTCAGGGGTTAATGTGTTTGGGGAGGGGGTTAATGAGTCAGGGGTTAATGTGTTTGGGGAGGGGGTTAATGAGTCAGGGGTTAATGAGTTTGGGGAGGGGGTTAATGAGTCAGGGGTTAATGTGTTTGGGGAGGGGGTTAATGAGTCAGGGGTTAATGTGTTTGAGGAGGGGGTTAATGAGTCAGGGGTTAATGTGTTTGGGGAGGGGGTTAATGAGTCAGGGGTTAATGTGTTTGGGGAGGGGGTTAATGAGTCAGGGGTTAATGTGTTTGGGGAGGGGGTTAATGAGTCAGGGGTTAATGTGTTTGGGGAGGGGGTTAATGAGTCAGGGGTTAATGTGCTGGCAGTGGGGCATTCGTGTGTTTGGGGGAGTGTGGTTAACGAGTGGGGGTTAACGCGTTGGGTCAGTGGGACTGAACCCTCTGTCTCTGTGTTTGTGTCTTACAGCCATGGTGTGCCCAGCGAACAGCCATTACCAAGTGTGTGGCACCAGCTGCCCAATCTCGTGTGGCTCTCTATCTGAGCCGGACGGGTGCAATGCCCCCTGTGCTGAAGGGTGCCAGTGTGACGAAGGCTTTGTCCTGAGCGGGGAGCAGTGTGTTCCTCTGGCCGAGTGTGGCTGTCTGTACCAGGGAGAATACTACAAGCTGGGCCAGACCTTCTACCCCGGCGGCCAGTGCGGGCAGCGCTGCAGGTGCGAGGACGGTGGGACCGTGAGGTGCCGGGAGGTGGAGTGCGGCCCCCACGAGGAGTGCAAGGTGGTAAAGGGGGTGAGGGGCTGCCACCCAGTCAGCTTTGGGACATGCTCGGCGGCTGGAGACCCTCACTATCGGACCTTCGACGGACGCAAGTACAATTTCCAGGGGACCTGCGTCTACAAGTTCTCCTCCCTCTGTGTGAATGACACCGGCCTGGAACCCTTCGATATCCAAGTCCAGAACGAGCACCGAGGACACAGAGTGGTCTCCATTACCAGGCTGGCATGGATCGTAGTCTACAGACAAACCATTGTCCTCACCCAGGAATACACCGGCAAAGCAATGGTAGGTGGCAACTTGCTTACACCACACTGGGAGCACCGTGCACGGTTCCAGCCTCCATATCCCTTGGTTAGACCACATTGGGAGCACTGTGCACAGTTCCGGTCTCCATATCCCTTGGTTAGACCACACTGGGAACACTGTGCACAGTTCTGGTCTCCATATCCCTTGGTTAGACCACACTTAGAGCACTGTGCACAGTTCCAGTCTCCATATCCCTTGGTTAGACCACACTGTGAGCACTGTGCACAGTTCCGGTCTCCATATCCCTTGGTTAGACCACACTGGGAGCACCATGCACAGTTCCGGTCTCCATATCCCTTGGTTAGACCACACTGGGAGCACTGTGCACAGTTCCGGTCTCCATATCCCTTGGTTAGACCACACTGGGAGCACTGTGCACAGTTCCGGTCTCCATATCCCTTGGTTAGACCACACTGGGAGCACTGTGCACAGTTCCGGTCTCCATATCCCTTGGTTAGACCACACTGGGAGCACTGTGCACAGTTCCGGTCTCCATATCCCTTGGTTAGACCACACTGGGAGCACTGTGCACAGTTCCGGTCTCCATATCCCTTGGTTAGACCACACTGGGAGCGCTGTGCACAGTTCCGGTCTCCATATCCCTTGGTTAGACCACACTGGGAGCGCTGTGCACAGTTCCGGTCTCCATATCCCTTGGTTAGACCACACTGGGAGCGCTGTGCACAGTTCCGGTCTCCATATCCCTTGCTTAGACCACACTGGGAGCACTGTGCACAGTTCCGGTCTCCATATCCCTTGGTTAGACCACACTGGGAGCACTGTGCACAGCTCTTCATGAAAACAATCCTGGAACGTGCAAAAATGGTTCATACGGATGAACCCACAACTGAGAGGTTGTAACCATCAGGAAAGACTGAACAGGCTGAGGCTCCTTTCTCTAGAAAGGAGAACTGAGGGGGTGACTTGATGAAGGTCTTTAAAATGACGAAAGGGTTTCGATAGGGTAGACATAGAGAGTGAGACCAGAACTAGGGAACCATTGATATAAGATCATCACTAATAAACCCAATGGGGAATTCAGGAGAAACTTCTTTACCCAGAGAGTGGGGAGAATGTGGGACTCGCTCCCACAGGGAGTGGTCGAGGTGAACAGTGTCGATGTGTTTAAGGGGGAAGCTGGATAAACACATGAGGGAGAGAGGAATAGAAGGATATGGGGATGGGGTGAGATGGAGAGGGGGGTGGGAAGAGGCTGGAGTGGAGCAGAAACACCAGCACGGAGCAGATGGGCTGAATGGCCTGTTTCTATGTTGTAACAATGTAATATTGTAAACATTGAACAGAAGGATGGGAAATGAGGTTCACCAACAACAGCTTGCCTTCATATAGCAATGTTTATATTGTAAAATGTCCAAAGCTGATTCTCATTGATCTGTAACCTCCTCCAGCCCCTACAACCCTCTCTATCTCTGTAACCTCCTCCAACCCCTACAACCCTCCCTATCTCTGTAACCTCCTCCAGCCCTACAACCCTCCCTATCTCTGTAACCTCCTCCAGCCCCTACAACCCTCTCTATCTCTGTAACCTCCTCCAACCCCTACAACCTTCCCTATCTCTTTAACCTCCTCCAACCCCTACAACCCTCCCTATCTCTTTAACCTCCTCCAGCCTCTACATCCCTTCCTATCTCTGTAACCTCCTCCAGCCCCTACAACATCCCCTATCTCGGTAGCCTCCTCCAGCCCCTACAAACCTCCCTATCTCTGTAACCTCCTCCAGCCCCTACAACATTCCCTACCTCTGTGACCTCCTCCAGCCCCTACAACCCTCCCTATCTTTAACCTCCTACAACCCCTGCAACCCTCCCTATCTCTGTAACCTCCTCCAGCCCCTACAACCCTCCCTATCTCTAACCTCCTACAACCCCTGCAACCCTCCCTATCTCTATAACCTCCTCCAGCCCCTACAACCCTCTGAGATCTCTGCGCTCCTCCAATTCCGGCCTCTTGACCATCCCCCGGTTCCCATCGCTCCACCATTGGCGGCCGTGCCTTCAGCTGCCTGGGGACGCTAAAGTCTCGAATTCCTTCCCTAAATCTCTCCACCCCTCCCTCTCTCTCTCTCCTCCTTAAATCCAACCTCTTTGACCGAGCTTCTGGTCACCTGTCCCTAAAGTCTCCTTGTGTGTCTCGGGGAGAGATTTCTGTCTAATTTATACGCCTGTGAAGTGCTTTGGGATGTGACAAAGGCGCTATATGAATGCAGATTGGTTTTGTGCCACTGTGGTTGTAAGAGACACGTACGAGGAGGGTAGGTTTATCTTAAAGACTGAACGCTCTGGAGATTGGTGTATGGCTGAGTAACTCTGGTGTTGTCCAATCCGACAGGTGAATGGGATCTTGGTCAATCTGCCCTATTTCTTCAGTGACGGGAAGATCGTTCTCTACAAGAGTTGCCGTGGAGCCACCCTAGAAACGGACTTTGGGCTGCGAGTGACCTACAACTGGCGTAGCAGAGTCGCCCTCACCCTGCCCAGCACCTACGCCGGCTCGGTCTGTGGGCTCTGTGGCAACTTTGACGGTCACAAGAACAACGACCTGACGACCAGGGGCGGGGAGGAGACCAGAAACCCTGTCACCTTCGGCAAGAGCTGGCAAGTGGACAGCACTCCCGGCTGCTCCCACGAGTGCCGGGGAAAGTGTCCGGAGTGCGATATTGCGGCCGCCCGACGCTACGAGAGTCTCTCGTTCTGTGGCCGGATCAAGGAAGCCAGCGGACCCTTCCGGAACTGTCTGAACCGGGTGGACCCTGACGAGTACTTCAATGACTGTGTGTTCGACTCCTGCCTTTACAAAGGCCACCGGGCGCTGGTGTGTGAGGCCCTGGCTACTTATGTAGCCGCCTGTCAGGAGGCCGGGGTCACCATTTACCAATGGCGTAGCCAGTCCTTCTGCCGTAAGTACCCAGATGACCAGCGGCTGTACCATGTCCGTAATGTGGCAAGGTCAGTCACATGAGCGCAAATCAGACCCCGAGTCACACACACAGATATTAGGGCAGGTGTTACAGAAACTCGGTCAAAGAGGGCAGATTTTGAGGTGGAGGGAGAGAGAGAGAGAGGGTGGAGGGAGAGGGTGGAGGGAGAGGTGGAGAGAGAGGGTGGAGGGAGAGGGTGTAGAGATTTAGTGTCAGAAATTCCATCCCCAGCCGCCATTGGTGGAGTGATGGAAATTGGGAGATGGATGGAATTGGAGGAGCTGAGGGGGAGTGATAGGGCGGGCCGGGGAGAGTGAGGCACAGGGACAAGGGAGAGGAATGGGGGGAGAGGGGGGGTGAAGAGGATCAGAGCATGGCGGGATAATGAAATACAATGGAGCGGGAAATGGGGAACATAAGGGAGGAGCTGGTCAGACATTAGCACGGATGTGAGAGAGAAAGAGAGGAGCCAGGGAAGAGGGGAAGAGGGTGAGGAGGTCGAGAGTGAGAGGGACTCGGGGGGTGGGGGAGAGGGAGAGAGTGAAGGCAGTGAGGATGTAGAGAGGGGAGAGTCGTGGTGAGGAAAGAGATGGTGAGAGAGACCAATAAGGTAGCGAGAATAGACAGAGAGCAAGAGAGAGAATTGGGAAGAGAGGGAGAGAGAACAGGAGAGAGAGAAGGTGCGGAGGGGGAAGGGACAGAAATGGAAAGGGGGAGATGGAGGGAGAGACTCGATGTTCCATTTTTGATTAAACAGTCAAACCCCTCACTGTGACAATGAGGGTGTTGAGGAATGGAGGAGGGGAATGTTTTGGGGAGTGGGGGGAATATGTTGGGGAGTGAGGGGAAGGGGAATGTATTGGGGAGTCGAGGGGGGACGTGTTGGGGAGTGGGGTGGGGGGTATAGGTTGGGGAGTTGGGGGGGAATGTGGGGGGGAGTGGGGAGTGGGGGGAATGTAGGGGGGAGTGGGGTGGGGGGTATATGTTGGGGAGTGGGGGGGAATGTGGTGGGGAGTGGGGTGGGGGGTATATGTTGGGGAGTGGGGGTGAATGTGGGGGGGAGTGGGGTGGGGGGTATATGTTGGGGAGTGGGGGGGAATGTGGGGGGGAGTGGGGTGGGGGGAATAGGTTGGGGAGTAGGGGAATGTGGGGGGGGAGTGGGGTGGGGGGTATATGTTGGGGAGTGGGGGGGAATGTGGGGGGAATAGGTTGGGGAGTGGGGTGGGGGGGATAGGTTGGGGAGTGGGGTGGGGGGTATATGTTGGGGAGTGGGGGGGAATGTGGGGGGTGTGGGGTGGGGGGGAATGTTGGGGGGAGTGGGGTGGGGGGTATTTGTTGGGGAGTGGGGGCAATGTGGTGGGGAGTGGGGTGGGGGGGATAGGTTGGGGAGTGGGGTGGGGGGGATAGGTTGGGGAGTGGGGTGGGGGGTATATGTTGGGGAGTGGGGGGGAATGTGGGGGGTGTGGGGTGGGGGGGAATGTTGGGGGGAGTGGGGTGGGGGGTATTTGTTGGGGAGTGGGGGCAATGTGGTGGGGAGTGGGGTGGGGGGGATAGGTTGGGGAGTGGCGGGGTGTATGTAGCGGGGAGTGGGTTGGGGGGTATATGTTGGGGAGTTGGGGGAGAATGTGGGGTTGTGGGGTGAGGGGTATATGTTGGGCAGTGGGGGGAGTGGGGTGGGGGGTATATGTTGGGGAGTTGGGGGTGAATGTGGGGGGTGTGGGGTGGGAGGGATAGGTTGGGGAGTTGGGGGTGAATGTGGGGGGTGTGGGGTGGGGGGTATATGTTGGGGAGTGGGGGGGAATGTGGCGGGGAGTGGGGAGTGGGGGGAATGTTGGGGGGGAGTGGGGTGGGGGGTATATGTTGGGGAGTGGGGGGGAATGTGGCGGGGAGTGGGGAGTGGGGGGAATGTTGGGGGGGAGTGGGGTGGGGGGTATATGTTGGGGAGTTGGGAGAGAATGTGGGGTTGTGGGGTGAGGGGTATATGTTGGGCAGTGGGGGGAGTGGGGTGGGGGGTATATGTTGGGGAGTTGGGGGGGAATGTGGCGGGGAGTGGGGTGGGGGGGATAGGTTGGGGAGTGGGGGGAATGTTGGGGGGGAGTGGGGTGGGGGGTATATGTTGGGCATTGGGGGGAATGTGGCGGGGAGTGAGGTGGGGGGAATGTTGAGGGGGAGTGGGGTGGGGGGTATATGTTGGGGAGTTGGGGGGAATGTGGCGGGGAGTGGGGTGGGGGGAATGTTGAGGGGGAGTGGGGTGGGGGGTATATGTTGGGGAGTTGGGGGGGAATGTGGGGGGTGTGGGGTGGGGGGTATATGTTGGGGAGGAATGTGAGGGGTGTGGGGTGGGGGGTATATGTTGGGGAGTTGGGGGGGAATGTGGGGGGTGTGGGGTGGGGGGTATATGTTGGGGAGGAATGTGAGGGGTGTGGGGTGGGGGGTATAGGTTGGGGAGTTGGGGGGGAATATGGGGGGTGTGGGGTGGGGGGTATATGTTGGGCATTGGGGGTTAGTGAGTCAGGAGTTAACTTGTTGTGGGGAGGTTAACATGTTTGGGGGGGTTAACGTTTTCGGGGTAGTTAACGAGTGGGGGTTAACGCGTTGGGTCAGTGGGACTGAACTCTCTGTCTCTGTGTTTGTGTCTTACAGCCATGGTGTGCCCAGCGAACAGCCATTACCAAGTGTGTGGCACCGGCTGCCCAATCTCGTGTGGCTCTCTATCTGAGCCGGACGGGTGCAATGCCCCCTGTGCTGAAGGGTGCCAGTGTGACGAAGGTTTTGTCCTGAGCGGGGAGCAGTGTGTTCCTCTGGCCGAGTGTGGCTGTCTGTACCAGGGAGAATACTACAAGCTGGGCCAGACCTTCTACCCCGGCGGCCAGTGCGGGCAGCGCTGCAGGTGCGAGGACGGTGGGACCGTGAGGTGCCGGGAGGTGGAGTGCGGCCCCCACAAGGAGTGCAAGGTGGTGAACGGAGAGCGAGGGTGCCATGGTGTGGGAGTGGGCACCTGCACTGCGGCCGGAGACCCCCATTACTACTCGTTCGACGGACTGGCCTATGATTTCCAGGGGACCTGCACCTACACCCTGGTCACAGTGGAAGAGGAGGAGGAGAATTTGCCAAAATTCACCATCAACGTGGAGAATGAGAGTTTTGGAAATGGGAAGGTTGCTGTTACCAGGCTGGTGGAGGTGAAGGTTTATGGCTACAGCCTAATCCTGGAACAGAAAGTGAACTGGAGGGTGAAGGTAAGAGAGCATATGCCCACCTTCCACACAGGCACCCTCAAAACCTCCATCTGAGGAGGCCATTCAGCCCCCTCGAGCCTGTTACACAGGGACAGGAGGAGGCCATTCAGCCCCCTCGAGCCTGTTACACAGGAACAGGAGGAGGCCCATTCACCCCTCGAGCCTGTTACACAGGAACAGGAGGAGGCCCATTCAGCCCCTCGAGCCTGTTACACAGGAACAGGAAGAGGCCCATTCAACCCAATCGAGCCTATTACACAGGAACAGGAAGAGGCCCATTCAGCCCCCTCGAGCCTGTTACACAGGAACAGGAGGAGGCCATTCAGCCCCCTCGAGCCTGTTACAAAGGAACAAGTGGAGACCATTCAGCCCCCTCGAGCCTGTTACACAGGAACAGGAGGAGGCCCATTCAGCCCCCTCGAGCCTGTTACACAGGAACAGGAGGAGGCCATTCAGCCCCCTCGAGCCTGTTACAAAGGAACAAGTGGAGACCATTCAGCCCCCTCGAGCCTGTTACACAGGAACAGGAGGAGGCCCCATTCAGCCCCCTCGAGCCTGTTACACAGGAACAGGAGGAGGCCCATTCAGCCCCCTCGAGCCTGTCACACATGAACAGGAGGAGGCCATTCAGCCCCCTCGAGCCTGTTGCACAGGAACAGGAGGAGGCCATTCAGCCCCCTCGAGCCTGTTCCACCATTCAATCAGATCACGCCTGAACTGTATCTTAACTCCATCTACCCGCATTGGCTCCAAACCCTTAATTGCCTCACACAACAAAAATCTCTGTCTCAGTGTTGAAATTTTCCATTGACCCCTCCCAGATTCAACAGCTTTTTCTGGGGGGGAGAGTTCCAGATTTCCACCCACCCCCCTCTTTGTGTGAAGAAGTGCTTCCTGACATCACCCCCTGAACGGCCTGGCTCCAATTTTAAGGTTCTGCCCCCTTGTCCTGGACACTTTCCCCCAACCCCCGCACCTCTAAACCAGGGGAAATAGTTTCTCTCTGTCAATCCCTATCGAATCCTTGAATCATCTTAAACCCCTCAATTAGATCAACCCCTTAATCTTCGAGACTCGGGGGAACACAAGCCTGGTCTGTGCAACCTGT
>NW_027599423.1:0-26725 GCF_964194155.1 Cetorhinus maximus
AGAGGGACAGGGTGAGAGTGAGTGTGAGAGGGACAGAGTGAGTGAGAGGGACAGGGTGAGAGAGAGTGTGAGAGGGACAGAGTGAGTGAGAGTGAGAGGGACAGAGTGAGTGAGAGTGTGAGAGGGACAGAGTGAGTGAGAGGGACAGAGTGAGTGAGAGTGTGAGAGGGACAGAGTGAGTGAGAGTGTGAGAGGGACAGAGTGAGTGAGAGTGTGAGAGGGACAGAGTGAGCGTGAGAGGGACAGAGTGAGCGTGAGAGGGACAGAGTGAGCGAGAGTGTGAGAGGGACAGGGTGAGAGAGAGTGTGAGAGGGACAGGGTGAGTGAGTGTGAGAGGGACAGAGTGAGTGAGAGTGTGAGAGGGACTGAGTGAGTGAGAGGGACAGAGTGAGTGAGTGAGAGGGACAGAGTGAGTGAGGGTGTGAGAGGGACAGAGTGAGTGAGGGTGTGAGAGGGACAGAGTGAGTGAGGGTGAGAGGGACAGAGTGAGTGAGGGTGAGAGAGAGTGAAATGGACAGAGAGAGGAACAGAATGTGAGAGGGACAGAGTGAGTGAGTGTGAGTTGGACAGAGAGAGAGAGTGTGAAAGGGACAGAGTGTGAGAGGGACAGAGTGAGAGAGTGGGAGAGGGACAGAGTGGGAGAGGGACAGAGTGGGAGAGGGACAGAGTGGGAGAGGGACAGAGTGGGAGAGTGAGATGGACAGAGTGAGAGAGAGTGTGAGGGACAGAGAGAGAGAGAGTGTGAGAGGGACAGAGAGTGAGTGAGAACGGGACAGAGTGAGTGAGAAAGGGACAAAATGAGTGAGAGAGGGACAGAGTGAGTGAGAGAGGGACAGAGTGAGTGAGAGAGGGACAGAGTGAGTGAGAGAGGGACAGAGTGTGTGAGAGTGTGAGGGACAGAGTGTGTGAGAGTGTGAGGGACAGAGTGTGTGAGAGTGTGAGGGACAGAGTGTGTGAGAGTGTGAGGGACAGAGTGAGTGAGAGTGTGAGAGGGACAGAGAGAGAGAGAGTGTGTGGGACAGAGTGAGTGAGAGTGTGAGAGGGACAGAGTGAGAGAGGGACAGAGTGAGAGAGTGTGAGAGGGACAGAGTGAGTGTGAGAGGGACAGAGTGAGTGTGAGAGGGACAGAGTGAGTGTGAGAGGGACAGAGTGAGAGAGTGTGAGAAGGACAGAGTTAGTGTGAGAGGGACAGAGTGAGAGAGTGTGAGAGGGACAGAGTGTCACAGAGTGTGAGAGGGACAGGGTGAGTGTGAGAGGGACAGAGTGAGTGTGAGAGGGACAGTGTGAGTGAGAGGGACAGAGTGAGTGTGAGAGGGACAGAGTGAGTGAGAGGGACAGAGTGTGTGAGAGGGACAGAGTGTGTGAGAGGGACAGAGTGTGAGAGGGACAGAGTGTGAGAGGGACAGAGTGTGAGAGGGACAGAGTGAGAGAGTGTGAGAGGGACAGAGTGAGTGTGAGAGGGACAGAGTGAGTGTCAGAGGGACAGAGTGAGTGTGAGAGGGACAGAGTGTGAGAGGGAGAGAGTGAGAGGGACAGAGTGAAAGAGTGTGAGAGGGACAGAGTGAGTGTGAGAGGGACAGTGAGTGAGAGTGTGAGAGGGACAGTGAGTGAGAGTGTGAGAGGGACAGAGTGAGTGTGAGAGGCACAGGGTGAGTGAGAGTGTGAGAGGGACAGAGTGTGAGAGGGACAGAGTGTGAGAGGGACAGGGTGAGAGAGAGTGTGAGAGGGACAGAATGTGAGAGGGACAGGGTGAGAGAGAGTGTGAGAGGGACAGGGTGAGAGTGAGTGTGAGAGGGACAGAGTGAGTGAGAGGGACAGGGTGAGAGAGAGTGTGAGAGGGACAGAGTGAGTGAGAGTGAGAGGGACAGAGTGAGTGAGAGTGTGAGAGGGACAGAGTGAGTGAGAGGGACAGAGTGAGTGAGAGTGTGAGAGGGACAGAGTGAGTGAGAGTGTGAGAGGGACAGAGTGAGTGAGAGTGTGAGAGGGACAGAGTGAGTGAGAGTGTGAGAGGGACAGAGTGAGTGGGAGTGTGAGAGGGACAGAGAGTGTGAGAGGGACAGAGTGAGTGAGGGTGTGAGAGGGACAGAGTGAGTGAGGGTGTGAGGGACAGAGTGAGTGTGAGAGGGACAGAGTGAGCGTGAGAGGGACAGAGTGAGCGAGAGTGTGAGAGGGACAGGGTGAGAGAGAGTGTGAGAGGGACAGGGTGAGAGAGAGTGAGAGGGACAGAGTGAGTGAGAGTGTGAGAGGGACAGAGTGAGTGAGTGTGAGAGGGACAGAGTGAGAGAAAGTGTGAGGGACAGAGTGAGAGAGAGAGTGTGAAAGGGACAGAGTGAGAGAGAGTGTGAGAGGGACAGGGTGAGTGAGTGTGAGTGGGACAGAGTGAGTGAGGGTGTGAGAGGGCAGAGTGAGTGAGGGTGTGAGAGGGACAGAGTGAGTGAGGGTGAGAGAGAGTGAGATGGACAGAGTGAGAGGAACAGAATGTGAGAGGGACAGAGTGAGTGAGTGTGAGAGGGACAGGGTGAGAGAGAGTGTGAGAGGGACAGGGTGAGAGAGTGAGAGGGACAGAGTGAGTGAGAGTGTGAGAGGGACAGAGTGAGTGAGTGTGAGAGGGACAGAGTGAGAGAAAGTGTGAGGGACAGAGTGAGAGAGAGAGTGTGAAAGGGACAGAGTGAGAGAGAGTGTGAGAGGGACAGGGTGAGTGAGTGTGAGAGGGACAGAGTGAGTGAGAGTGTGAGAGGGACAGAGTGAGTGAGAGGGACAGAGTGAGTGAGTGAGAGGGACAGAGTGAGTGAGGGTGTGAGAGGGACAGTGAGTGAGGGTGTGAGAGGGCAGAGTGAGTGAGGGTGTGAGAGGGACAGAGTGAGTGAGGGTGTGAGAGGGACAGAGTGAGTGAGGGTGAGAGGGACAGAGTGAGTGAGGGTGAGAGAGAGTGAGATGGACAGAGAGAGGAACAGAGTGAGTGAGTGTGAGTGGGACAGAGAGAGAGAGTGTGAAAGGGACAGAGTGAGAGAGTGGGAGAGCGACAGAGAGCGAGTGAGATGGACAGAGTGAGAGAGAGTGTGAGGGACAGAGAGAGAGAAAGTGTGAGAGGGACAGAGAGTGAGTGAGAAAGGGACAGAGTGAGTGAGAAAGGGACAGAGTGAGTGAGAGAGGGACAGAGTGAGTGAGAGGGACAGAGTGAGTGAGAGAGGGACAGAGTGAGTGAGAGAGGGACAGAGTGAGTGAGAGAGGGACAGAGTGAGTGAGAGAGGGACAGAGTGAGTGAGAGAGGGACAGAGTGAGTGAGAGAGGGACAGAGTGTGTGAGAGTGTGAGGGACAGAGTGTGTGAGTGTGAGGGACAGAGTGAGTGAGAGTGTGAGAGGGACAGAGAGAGAGAGTGTGTGGGACAGAGTGAGTGAGAGTGTGAGAGGGACAGAGTGAGTGTGAGAGGGACAGAGTGAGAGAGGGACAGAGTGAGAGAGTGTGAGAGGGACAGAGTGAGTGTGAGAGGGACAGAGTGAGAGAGTGTGAGAAGGACAGAGTTAGAGAGTGTGAGAGGGACAGAGTGAGAGAGTGTGAGAGGGACAGAGTGTCAGAGAGTGTGAGTGGGACAGGGTGAGTGTGAGAGGGACAGAGTGAGTGTGAGAGGGACAGAGTGAGTGTGAGAGGGACAGAGTGAGTGAGGGTGAGAGAGAGTGAGATGGACAGAGTGAGAGGAACAGAATGTGAGAGGGACAGAGTGAGTGAGTGTGAGAGGGACAGTGTGAGAGAGAGTGTGAGAGGGACAGGGTGAGAGAGTGAGAGGGACAGAGTGAGTGAGAGTGTGAGAGGGACAGAGTGAGTGAGTGTGAGAGGGACAGAGTGAGAGAAAGTGTGAGGGACAGAGTGAGAGAGAGAGTGTGAAAGGGACAGAGTGAGAGAGAGTGTGAGAGGGACAGGGTGAGTGAGTGTGAGAGGGACAGAGTGAGTGAGAGTGTGAGAGGGACTGCGTGAGTGAGAGGGACAGAGTGAGTGAGTGAGAGGGACAGAGTGAGTGAGGGTGTGAGAGGGACAGAGTGAGTGAGGGTGTGAGAGGGCAGAGTGAGTGAGGGTGTGAGAGGGACAGAGTGAGTGAGGGTGTGAGAGGGACAGAGTGAGTGAGGGTGAGAGGGACAGAGTGAGTGAGGGTGAGAGAGAGTGAGATGGACAGAGAGAGGAACAGAATGTGAGAGGGACAGAGTGAGTGAGTGTGAGTTGGACAGAGAGAGAGAGTGTGAAAGGGACAGAGTGTGAGAGGGACAGAGTGAGAGAGTGGGAGAGGGACAGAGTGGGAGAGGGACAGAGTGGGAGAGGGACAGAGTGGGAGAGGGACAGAGTGGGAGAGGGACAGAGAGAGAGTGAGATGGACAGAGTGAGAGAGAGTGTGAGGGACAGAGAGAGAGAGAGTGTGAGAGGGACAGAGAGTGAGTGAGAACGGGACAGAGTGAGTGAGAAAGGGACAGAGTGAGTGAGAGAGGGACAGAGTGAGTGAGAGAGGGACAGAGTGAGTGAGAGAGGGACAGAGTGAGTGAGAGAGGGACAGAGTGAGTGAGAGAGGGACAGAGTGAGTGAGAGAGGGACAGAGTGTGTGAGAGTGTGAGGGACAGTGTGTGAGAGTGTGAGGGATAGAGTGTGTGAGAGTGTGAGGGACAGAGTGAGTGAGAGTGTGAGAGGGACAGAGAGAGAGAGAGTGTGTGGGACAGAGTGAGTGAGAGTGTGAGAGGGACAGAGTGAGAGAGGGACAGAGTGTGAGAGGGACAGAGTGAGTGTGAGAGGGACAGAGTGAGTGTGAGAGGGACAGAGTGAGAGAGTGTGAGAAGGACAGAGTTAGTGTGAGAGGGACAGAGTGAGAGAGTGTGAGAGGGACAGAGTGTCACAGAGTGTGAGAGGGACAGGGTGAGTGTGAGAGGGACAGAGTGAGTGTGAGAGGGACAGAGTGAGTGAGAGGGACAGAGTGAGTGTGAGAGGGACAGAGTGAGTGAGAGGGACAGAGTGTGTGAGAGGGACAGAGTGTGTGAGAGGGACAGAGTGTGAGAGGGACAGAGTGTGAGAGGGACAGAGTGTGAGAGGGACAGAGTGAGAGAGGGACAGAGTGAGAGAGGGACAGAGAGAGAGAGGGACAGAGTGAGAGAGTGTGAGAGGGACAGAGTGTGAAAGGGACTGAGTGAGAGAGAGTGTGAGAGGGACAGAGTGAGTGAGAGGGACAGAGTGAGTGAGAGGGACAGAGTGAGTGAGAGGGACAGAGTGAGAGAGGGACAGAGTGAGAGAGGGACAGAGTGTGAGAGGGACAGAGTGTGAGAGGGACAGAGTGTGAGAGGGACAGAGTGAGTGAGAGGGACAGTGAGTGAGAGGGACAGAGTGAGTGAGAGGGACAGAGTGAGTGAGAGGGACAGAGTGAGTGAGAGGGACAGAGTGTGAGAGAGTGTGAGAGGGACAGAGTGTGAGAGGGACAGAGTGTGAGAGGGACAGGGTGAGCGAGAGTGTGAGAGGGACAGAGTGAGCGAGAGTGTGAGAGGGACAGAGTGAGCGAGAGAGGGACAGAGTGTGAGAGGGACAGAGAGAGAGTGTGAAAGGGACTGAGTGAGAGAGAGTGTGAGAGGGACAGAGTGAGTGAGAGGGACAGAGTGTGAGAGGGACAGAGTGTGAGAGGGACAGAGTGTGAGAGGGACAGAGTGTGAGAGGGACAGAGTGTGAGAGGGACAGAGTGTGAGAGGGACAGAGTGTGAGAGGGACAGAGTGTGAGAGGGACAGAGTGTGAGGGACAGAGTGTGAGAGGGACAGAGTGTGAGAGGGACAGAGTGAGCGAGAGTGTGAGAGGGACAGAGTGAGCGAGAGTGTGAGAGGGACAGAGTGAGCGAGACTGTGAGAGGGACAGAGTGAGCGAGAGTGTGAGAGGGACAGAGTGAGCGAGAGTGTGAGAGGGACAGAGTGAGCGAGAGTGTGAGAGGGACAGAGTGAGCGAGAGTGTGAGAGGGACAGAGTGAAAGAGTGTGAGAGGGACAGAGTGAGAGAGTGTGAGAGGGACAGAGTGAGAGAATGTGAGAGGGAGAGAGTGAGAGAGGGACAGAGTGAGAGAGTGTGAGAGGGACAGAGTGAGAGAGTGTGAGAGGGACAGAGTGAGAGAGTGTGAGAGGGACAGAGTGAGAGAGTGTGAGAGGGACAGAGTGTGA
This sequence comes from Cetorhinus maximus, assembly GCF_964194155.1. NCBI lineage: Eukaryota > Metazoa > Chordata > Chondrichthyes > Lamniformes > Cetorhinidae > Cetorhinus > Cetorhinus maximus. The sequence continues at coordinate 6,169 of NW_027599423.1, forward strand.
GAGGGACAGAGTGAGAGAGTGTGAGAGGGACAGAGTGAGAGAGTGTGAGAGGGACAGAGAGAGAGTGTGAGAGGGACAGAGAGAGAGTGTGAGAGGGACAGAGAGAGAGTGTGAGAGGGACAGAGAGAGAGTGTGAGTGGGACAGAGTGAGAGTGTGAGAGGGACAGAGTGAGAGTGTGAGAGGGACAGAGTGAGAGTGTGAGAGGGACAGAGTGAGAGTGTGAGAGGGACAGTGTGAGAGAATGTGAGAGGGAGAGAGTGTGATAGGGACAGAGTGAGTGAGGGTGTGAGAGGGACAGAGTGAGTGAGGGTGTGAGGGACAGAGTGAGTGTGAGAGGGACAGAGTGAGCGTGAGAGGGACAGAGTGAGCGAGAGTGTGAGAGGGACAGGGTGAGAGAGAGTGTGAGAGGGACAGGGTGAGAGAGAGTGAGAGGGACAGAGTGAGTGAGAGTGTGAGAGGGACAGAGTGAGTGAGTGTGAGAGGGACAGAGTGAGAGAAAGTGTGAGGGACAGAGTGAGAGAGAGAGTGTGAAAGGGACAGAGTGAGAGAGAGTGTGAGAGGGACAGGGTGAGTGAGTGTGAGTGGGACAGAGTGAGTGAGGGTGTGAGAGGGCAGAGTGAGTGAGGGTGTGAGAGGGACAGAGTGAGTGAGGGTGAGAGAGAGTGAGATGGACAGAGTGAGAGGAACAGAATGTGAGAGGGACAGAGTGAGTGAGTGTGAGAGGGACAGGGTGAGAGAGAGTGTGAGAGGGACAGGGTGAGAGAGTGAGAGGGACAGAGTGAGTGAGAGTGTGAGAGGGACAGAGTGAGTGAGTGTGAGAGGGACAGAGTGAGAGAAAGTGTGAGGGACAGAGTGAGAGAGAGAGTGTGAAAGGGACAGAGTGAGAGAGAGTGTGAGAGGGACAGGGTGAGTGAGTGTGAGAGGGACAGAGTGAGTGAGAGTGTGAGAGGGACAGAGTGAGTGAGAGGGACAGAGTGAGTGAGTGAGAGGGACAGAGTGAGTGAGGGTGTGAGAGGGACAGTGAGTGAGGGTGTGAGAGGGCAGAGTGAGTGAGGGTGTGAGAGGGACAGAGTGAGTGAGGGTGTGAGAGGGACAGAGTGAGTGAGGGTGAGAGGGACAGAGTGAGTGAGGGTGAGAGAGAGTGAGATGGACAGAGAGAGGAACAGAGTGAGTGAGTGTGAGTGGGACAGAGAGAGAGAGTGTGAAAGGGACAGAGTGAGAGAGTGGGAGAGCGACAGAGAGAGAGTGAGATGGACAGAGTGAGAGAGAGTGTGAGGGACAGAGAGAGAGAGAGTGTGAGAGGGACAGAGAGTGAGTGAGAAAGGGACAGAGTGAGTGAGAAAGGGACAGAGTGAGTGAGAGAGGGACAGAGTGAGTGAGAGAGGGACAGAGTGAGTGAGAGAGGGACAGAGTGAGTGAGAGAGGGACAGAGTGAGTGAGAGAGGGACAGAGTGATTGAGAGAGGGACAGAGTGAGTGAGAGAGGGACAGAGTGTGTGAGAGTGTGAGGGACAGAGTGTGTGAGTGTGAGGGACAGAGTGAGTGAGAGTGTGAGAGGGACAGAGAGAGAGAGTGTGTGGGACAGAGTGAGTGAGAGTGTGAGAGGGACAGAGTGAGTGTGAGAGGGACAGAGTGAGAGAGGACAGAGTGAGAGAGTGTGAGAGGGACAGAGTGAGTGTGAGAGGGACAGAGTGAGAGAGTGTGAGAAGGACAGAGTTAGAGAGTGTGAGAGGGACAGAGTGAGAGAGTGTGAGAGGGACAGAGTGTCAGAGAGTGTGAGTGGGACAGGGTGAGTGTGAGAGGGACAGAGTGAGTGTGAGAGGGACAGAGTGAGTGTGAGAGGGACAGAGTGAGTGAGGGTGAGAGAGAGTGAGATGGACAGAGTGAGAGGAACAGAATGTGAGAGGGACAGAGTGAGTGAGTGTGAGAGGGACAGTGTGAGAGAGAGTGTGAGAGGGACAGGGTGAGAGAGTGAGAGGGACAGAGTGAGTGAGAGTGTGAGAGGGACAGAGTGAGTGAGTGTGAGAGGGACAGAGTGAGAGAAAGTGTGAGGGACAGAGTGAGAGAGAGAGTGTGAAAGGGACAGAGTGAGAGAGAGTGTGAGAGGGACAGGGTGAGTGAGTGTGAGAGGGACAGAGTGAGTGAGAGTGTGAGAGGGACTGCGTGAGTGAGAGGGACAGAGTGAGTGAGTGAGAGGGACAGAGTGAGTGAGGGTGTGAGAGGGACAGAGTGAGTGAGGGTGTGAGAGGGCAGAGTGAGTGAGGGTGTGAGAGGGACAGAGTGAGTGAGGGTGTGAGAGGGACAGAGTGAGTGAGGGTGAGAGGGACAGAGTGAGTGAGGGTGAGAGAGAGTGAGATGGACAGAGAGAGGAACAGAATGTGAGAGGGACAGAGTGAGTGAGTGTGAGTTGGACAGAGAGAGAGAGTGTGAAAGGGACAGAGTGTGAGAGGGACAGAGTGAGAGAGTGGGAGAGGGACAGAGTGGGAGAGGGACAGAGTGGGAGAGGGACAGAGTGGGAGAGGGACAGAGTGGGAGAGGGACAGAGAGAGAGTGAGATGGACAGAGTGAGAGAGAGTGTGAGGGACAGAGAGAGAGAGAGTGTGAGAGGGACAGAGAGTGAGTGAGAACGGGACAGAGTGAGTGAGAAAGGGACAGAGTGAGTGAGAGAGGGACAGAGTGAGTGAGAGAGGGACAGAGTGAGTGAGAGAGGGACAGAGTGAGTGAGAGAGGGACAGAGTGAGTGAGAGAGGGACAGAGTGAGTGAGAGAGGGACAGAGTGTGTGAGAGTGTGAGGGACAGTGTGTGAGAGTGTGAGGGATAGAGTGTGTGAGAGTGTGAGGGACAGAGTGAGTGAGAGTGTGAGAGGGACAGAGAGAGAGAGAGTGTGTGGGACAGAGTGAGTGAGAGTGTGAGAGGGACAGAGTGAGAGAGGGACAGAGTGTGAGAGGGACAGAGTGAGTGTGAGAGGGACAGAGTGAGTGTGAGAGGGACAGAGTGAGAGAGTGTGAGAAGGACAGAGTTAGTGTGAGAGGGACAGAGTGAGAGAGTGTGAGAGGGACAGAGTGTCACAGAGTGTGAGAGGGACAGGGTGAGTGTGAGAGGGACAGAGTGAGTGTGAGAGGGACAGAGTGAGTGAGAGGGACAGAGTGAGTGTGAGAGGGACAGAGTGAGTGAGAGGGACAGAGTGTGTGAGAGGGACAGAGTGTGTGAGAGGGACAGAGTGTGAGAGGGACAGAGTGTGAGAGGGACAGAGTGTGAGAGGGACAGAGTGTGAGAGGGACAGAGTGAGAGAGGGACAGAGTGAGAGAGGGACAGAGAGAGAGAGGGACAGAGTGAGAGAGTGTGAGAGGGACAGAGTGTGAAAGGGACTGAGTGAGAGAGAGTGTGAGAGGGACAGAGTGAGTGAGAGGGACAGAGTGAGTGAGAGGGACAGAGTGAGTGAGAGGGACAGAGTGAGAGAGGGACAGAGTGAGAGAGGGACAGAGTGTGAGAGGGACAGAGTGTGAGAGGGACAGAGTGTGAGAGGGACAGAGTGAGTGAGAGGGACAGAGTGAGTGAGAGGGACAGTGAGTGAGAGGGACAGAGTGAGTGAGAGGGACAGAGTGAGTGAGAGGGACAGAGTGAGTGAGAGGGACAGAGTGTGAGAGAGTGTGAGAGGGACAGAGTGTGAGAGGGACAGAGTGTGAGAGGGACAGGGTGAGCGAGAGTGTGAGAGGGACAGAGTGAGCGAGAGTGTGAGAGGGACAGAGTGAGCGAGAGAGGGACAGAGTGTGAGAGGGACAGAGAGAGAGTGTGAAAGGGACTGAGTGAGAGAGAGTGTGAGAGGGACAGAGTGAGTGAGAGGGACAGAGTGAGAGAGGGACAGAGTGTGAGAGGGACAGAGTGTGAGAGGGACAGAGTGTGAGAGGGACAGAGTGTGAGAGGGACAGAGTGTGAGAGGGACAGAGTGTGAGAGGGACAGAGTGTGAGAGGGACAGAGTGTGAGAGGGACAGAGTGTGAGAGGGACAGAGTGTGAGAGGGACAGAGTGTGAGGGACAGAGTGTGAGAGGGACAGAGTGTGAGAGGGACAGAGTGAGCGAGAGTGTGAGAGGGACAGAGTGAGCGAGAGTGTGAGAGGGACAGAGTGAGCGAGAGTGTGAGAGGGACAGAGTGAGCGAGAGTGTGAGAGGGACAGAGTGAGCGAGAGTGTGAGAGGGACAGAGTGAGCGAGAGTGTGAGAGGGACAGAGTGAGCGAGAGTGTGAGAGGGACAGAGTGAAAGAGTGTGAGAGGGACAGAGTGAGAGAGTGTGAGAGGGACAGAGTGAGAGAATGTGAGAGGGAGAGAGTGAGAGAGGGACAGAGTGAGAGAGTGTGAGAGGGACAGAGTGAGAGAGTGTGAGAGGGACAGAGTGAGAGAGTGTGAGAGGGACAGAGTGAGAGAGTGTGAGAGGGACAGAGTGTGAGAGGGACAGAGTGAGAGAGTGTGAGAGGGACAGAGTGAGAGAGTGTGAGAGGGACAGAGAGAGAGTGTGAGAGGGACAGAGAGAGAGTGTGAGAGGGACAGAGAGAGAGTGTGAGAGGGACAGAGAGAGAGTGTGAGTGGGACAGAGTGAGAGTGTGAGAGGGACAGAGTGAGAGTGTGAGAGGGACAGAGTGAGAGTGTGAGAGGGACAGAGTGAGAGTGTGAGAGGGACAGTGTGAGAGAATGTGAGAGGGAGAGAGTGTGATAGGGACAGAGTGAGAGAGTGTGAGAGGGACAGAGTGAGTGTGAGAGGGACAGAGTGAGTGTGAGAGGGACAGAGTGAGTGTGAGAGGGACAGAGTGAGTGAGAGGGACAGAGTGTGAGAGGGACAGAGTGTGAGAGGGACAGAGTGTGAGAGGGACAGAGTGTGAGAGGGACAGAGTGTGAGAGGGACAGGGTGAGAGTGAGTGTGAGTGGGACAGAGTGAGAGTGAGTGTGAGAGGGACAGAGTGAGTGTGAGAGGGACAGAGTGAGCGAGAGTGTGAGAGGCACAGAATGAGAGAAAATGTGAGAGGGACAGAGTGTGAGAGGGACAGAGTGAGAGAGTGTGAGAGGGACAGAGTGAGTGTGAGAGGGACAGAGTGAGCGAGAGTGTGAGAGGGACAGAATGAGAGAAAGTGTGAGAGGGACAGAGTGTGAGAGGGACAGAGTGAGTGTGAGAGGGACAGAGTGAGTGTGAGAGGGACAGAGTGAGTGTGAGAGGGACAGAGTGAGTGTGAGAGGGACAGAGTGAGCGAGAGTGTGAGAGGGACAGAGTGTGAGAGGGACAGAGAGAGAGTGTGAGAGGGACAGAGTGAGTGTGAGAGGGACAGAGAGAGAGTGTGAGAGGGACAGAGTGAGAGTTTGAGAGGGACAGAGTGAGAGTGTGAGAAGGACAGAGTGAGAGTGTGAGAGGGACAGAGTGAGAGTTTGAGAGGGACAGAGTGAGAGTGTGAGAAGGACAGAGTGAGAGTGTGAGAGGGACAGAGTGAGTGTGAGAGGGACAGAGTGAGTGCGAGAGGGACTGAGTGAGAGAGTGTGAGAGGGACAGAGTGAGTGTGAGAGGGACAGAGTGAGCGAGAGTGTGAGAGGGACAGAGTGAGAGAGTGTGAGAGGGACAGAGTGAGTGTGAGAGGGACAGAGTGTGAGAGGGACAGAGTGAGAGAGTGTGAGAGGGACAGAGTGAGTGTGTGAGGGACAGAGTGAGCGAGAGTGTGAGAGGGACAGAATGAGAGAAAGTGTGAGAGGGACAGAGTGTGAGAGGGACAGAGTGAGTGTGAGAGGGACAGAGTGAGTGTGAGAGGGACAGAGTGAGTGTGAGAGGGACAGAGTGAGCGAGAGTGTGAGAGGGACAGAGTGTGAGAGGGACAGAGAGAGAGTGTGAGAGGGACAGAGTGAGTGTGAGAGGGACAGAGAGAGAGTGTGAGAGGGACAGAGTGAGAGTTTGAGAGGGACAGAGTGAGAGTGTGAGAAGGACAGAGTGAGAGTGTGAGAGGGACAGAGTGAGAGTTTGAGAGGGACAGAGTGAGAGTGTGAGAAGGACAGAGTGAGAGTGTGAGAGGGACAGAGTGAGTGCGAGAGGGACAGAGTGAGTGCGAGAGGGACAGAGTGAGAGAGTGTGAGAGGGACAGAGTGAGTGTGAGAGGGACAGAGTGAGCGAGAGTGTGAGAGGGACAGAGAGAGAGTGTGAGAGGGACAGAATGAGAGAGAGTGTGAGAGGGACAGAATGAGAGAGAGTGTGAGAGGGACAGAGTGTGAAAGGGACAGAGTGTGAGAGGGACAGAGTGAGAGAGTGTGAGAGGGACAGAGTGAGTGTGAGAGGGACAGAGTGAGCGAGAGTGTGAGAGGGACAGAGTGTGAGAGGGACAGAGTGAGTGTGAGAGGGACAGAGTGAGCGAGAGTGTGAGAGGGACAGAGTGTGAGAGGGACAGAGAGAGAGTGTGAGAGGGACAGAGTGAGTGTGAGAGGGACAGAATGAGAGTGTGAGAGGGACAGAGTGAGTGTGAGAGGGACAGAGTGTGAGAGGGACAGAGTGTGAGAGGGACAGAGTGAGAGAGTGTGAGAGGGACAGAGAGTGAGTGAAAGAGGGACAGAGTGAGTGTGAGAGGGACAGAGTGAGTGTGAGAGGGACAGAGTGAGTGTGAGAGGGACAGAGTGAGTGAGGGACAGAGGGACAGAGTGTGAGAGGGACAGAGTGTGAGAGGGACAGAGTGTGAGAGGAACAGGGTGAGAGAGAGTGTGAGAGGGACAGAGTGAGTGAGAGTGAGAGGGACAGAGTGAGTGAGAGTGTGAGAGGGACAGAGTGAGTGAGTGAGAGGGACAGAGTGAGTGAGAGTGTGAGAGGGACAGAGTGAGTGAGAGTGTGAGAGGGACAGAGTGAGTGAGAGTGTGAGAGGGACAGAGTGAGTGGGAGTGTGAGAGGGACAGAGTGAGTGAGAGTGTGATAGGGACAGAGAGTGTGAGAGGGACAGAGTGAGTGAGGGTGTGAGAGGGACAGAGTGAGTGAGGGTGTGAGGGACAGAGTGAGTGTGAGATGGACAGAGTGAGCGTGAGAGGGACAGAGTGAGCGAGAGTGTGAGAGGGACAGAGTGAGTGTGAGAGGGACAGGGAGAGAGAGAGTGTGAGAGGGACAGGGTGAGAGAGTGAGAGGGACAGAGTGAGTGAGAGGGACAGAGTGAGTGAGAGTGTGAGAGGGACAGAGTGAGTGAGTGTGAGAGGGACAGAGTGAGAGAAAGTGTGAGGGACAGAGTGAGAGAGAGAGTGTGAAAGGGACAGAGTGAGAGAGAGTGTGAGAGGGACAGGGTGAGTGAGTGTGAGAGGGACAGAGTGAGTGAGAGTGTGAGAGGGACAGAGTGAGTGAGTGAGAGGGACAGAGTGAGTGAGGGTGTGAGAGGGCAGAGTGAGTGAGGGTGTGAGAGGGACAGAGTGAGTGAGGGTGTGAGAGGGACAGAGTGAGTGAGGGTGAGAGGGACAGAGTGAGTGAGGGTGAGAGAGAGTGAGATGGACAGAGTGAGAGGAACAGAATGTGAGAGGGACAGAGTGAGTGAGTGTGAGAGGGACAGAGTGAGTGAGAGTGTGAGAGGGACAGAGAGTGAGAGAGGGACAGAGTGAGTGAGGGTGTGAGAGGGACAGAGTGAGTGAGGGTGTGAGAGGGACAGAGTGAGTGAGGGTGTGCGGGACAGTGTGAGTGTGAGAGGGACAGAGTGAGTGTGAGAGGGACAGAGTGAGTGTGAGAGGGACAGAGTGAGCGAGAGTGTGAGAGGGACAGAGTGAGCGTGAGAGGGACAGGGTGAGAGAGAGTGTGAGAGGGACAGGGTGAGAGAGTGAGAGGGACAGAGTGAGTGAGAGGGACAGAGTGTGTGAGAGTGTGAGAGGGACAGAGTGAGTGAGTGTGAGAGGGACAGTGTGAGGGACAGAGTGAGAGAGAGAGAGTGTGAAAGGGACAGAGTGAGAGAGAGTGTGAGAGGGACAGGGTGAGTGAGTGTGAGAGCGACAGAGTGAGTGAGAGTGTGAGAGGGACAGAGTGAGTGAGGGTGTGAGAGCGCAGAGTGAGTGAGGGTGTGAGAGGGACAGTGAGTGAGGGTGTGAGAGGGACAGAGTGAGTGAGGGTGAGAGGGACAGTGAGTGAGGGTGAGAGAGAGTGAGATGGACAGAGTGAGAGGAACAGAATGTGAGAGGGACAGAGTGAGTGAGTGTGAGAGGGACAGGGTGAGAGAGAGTGTGAGAGGGACAGGGTGAGAGAGTGAGAGGGACAGAGTGAGTGAGAGGGACAGAGTGAGTGAGAGTGTGAGGGACAGAGTGAGTGAGTGTGAGAGGGACAGAGTGAGAGAAAGTGTGAGGGACAGAGTGAGAGAGAGTGTGAAAGGGACAGAGTGAGAGAGAGAGTGTGAGAGGGACAGGGTGAGTGAGTGTGAGAGGGACAGAGTGAGTGAGTGTGAGAGGGAAAGAGTGAGTGAGTGAGAGGGATAGAGTGAGTGAGTGAGAGGGACAGAGTGAGTGAGTGAGAGGGACAGAGTGAGTGAGTGAGAGGGACAGAGTGAGTGAGGGTGTGAGAGGGCAGAGTGAGTGAGGGTGTGAGAGGGACAGAGTGAGTGAGGGTGTGAGAGGGACAGAGTGAGTGAGGGTGAGAGGGACAGAGTGAGTGAGGGTGAGAGAGAGTGAGATGGACAGAGTGAGAGGAACAGAATGTGAGAGGGACAGAGTGAGTGAGTGTGAGTGGGACAGAGAGAGAGAGTGTGAAAGGGACAGAGTGTGAGACGGACAGAGTGAGAGAGTGGGAGAGGGACAGAGTGTGAGAGGGACAGAGTGGGAGAGGGACAGAGTGGGAGAGGGACAGAGAGAGAGTGAGATGGACAGAGTGAGAGAGAGTGTGAGTGACAGAGAGAAAGAGTGTGAGAAGGACAGAGTGTGAGAGGGACAGAGAGTGAGTGAGAAAGGGACAGAGTGAGTGAGAGAGGGACAGAGTGAGTGAGAGAGGGACAGAGTGAGTGAGAGAGGGACAGAGTGAGTGAGAGAGGGACAGAGTGAGTGAGAGAGGGACAGAGTGAGTGAGAGTGTGAGGGACAGAGTGAGTGAGAGTGTGAGGGACAGAGTGAGTGAGAGTGTGAGGGACAGAGTGAGTGAGAGTGTGAGGGACAGAGTGAGTGAGTGTGAGAGGGACAGAGTGAGTGTGAGAGGGACAGAGTGAGTGTGAGAGGGACAGAGTGAGTGTGAGAGGGACAGAGTGTGAGAGGGACAGAGTGTGAGAGGGACAGAGTGTGAGAGGGACAGAGTGAGAGTGGGACAGAGTGAGAGAGTGTGAGAGGGACAGAGTGAGTGTGAGAGGGACAGAGTGAGAGAGTGTGAGAGGGACAGAGTGAGTGAGAGGGACAGAGTGTGTGAGAGGGACAGAGTGAGTGTGAGAGGGACAGAGTGAGTGTGAGAGGGACAGAGTGAGAGAGTGTGAGAGGGACAGAGTGAGAGAGTGTGAGAGGGACAGAGTGAGAGAGTGTGAGAGGGTCAGGGTGAGTGTGAGAGGGACAGAGTGAGTGTGAGAGGGACAGAGTGAGTGTGAGAGGGACAGAGTGAGTGTGAGAGGGACAGAGTGAGTGTGAGAGGGACAAGTGAGTGTGAGAGGGACAGAGTGTGTGAGAGGGACAGAGTGTGTGAGAGGGACAGAGTGTGAGAGGGACAGAGTGTGAGAGGGACAGAGTGTGAGAGGGACAGAGTGTGAGAGGGACAGAGTGTGAGGGGGACAGTGTGTGTGATAGGGACAGAGTGTGTGAGAGGGACAGAGAGAGGGACAGAGAGAGAGAGAGTGTGAGAGGGACAGAGTGAGAGAGTGTGAGAGGGACAGAGTGTGAGAGGGACAGAGTGTGAGAGGGACAGAGTGAGCGAGAGTGTGAGAGGGACAGAGTGTGAGAGGGACAGAGAGAGAGTGTGAAAGGGACAGAGTGTGAGAGGGACAGAGTGAGTGTGAGAGGGACAGAGTGAGTGTGAGAGGGACAGAGTGAGTGTGAGAGGGACAGAGTGAGAGAGTGTGAGAGGGACAGAGTGAGAGAGTGTGAGAAGGACAGAGTGAGTGTGAGAGGGACAGAGTGAGTGAGAGTGTGAGAGGGACAGTGAGTGAGAGTGTGAGAGGGACAGAGTGAGTGTGAGAGGCACAGGGTGAGTGAGAGTGTGAGAGGGACAGAGTGAGTGTGAGAGGGACAGAGTGTGAGAGGGACAGAGTGAGTGTGAGAGGAACAGAGTGTGATAGGGACAGGGTGAGAGAGAGTGTGAGAGGGACAGGGTGAGAGAGAGTGTGAGAGGGACAGGGTGAGAGGGACAGAGTGAGTGAGAGGAACAGAGTGTGATAGGGACAGGGTGAGAGAGAGTGTGAGAGGGACAGAGTGAGTGAGAGTGTGAGAGGGACAGGGTGAGAGAGAGTGTGAGAGGGACAGGGTGAGTGAGAGTGTGAGAGGGACAGGGTGAGTGAGAGTGTGAGAGGGACAGGGTGAGAGGGACAGAGTGAGTGAGAGTGAGAGGGACAGAGTGATTGAGAGTGTGAGAGGGACAGAGTGAGTGAGAGGGAAAGTGTGAGTGAGAGTGTGAGAGGGACAGAGTGAGTGAGGGTGTGAGAGGGACAGAGTGAGTGAGGGTGTGAGAGGGACAGAGTGAGTGAGGGTGAGAGGGACAGAGTGAGTGAGGGTGAGAGAGAGTGAGATGGACAGAGTGAGAGGAACAGAATGTGAGAGGGACAGAGTGAGTGAGTGTGAGTGGGACAGAGAGAGAGATTGTGAAAGGGACAGAGTGAGAGAGTGTGAGAGGGACAGAGTGAGAGAGTGTGAGAGGGACAGAGTGAGAGAGTGTGAGAGGGACAGAGTGTGAGAGGGACAGAGTGTGAGAGGGACAGAGTGGGAGACGGACAGAGTGGGAGAGGGACAGAGAGAGAGTGAGATGGACAGAGTGTGTGAGAGTGTGAGGGACAGAGTGTGTGAGTGTGAGGGACAGAGTGAGTGAGAGTGTGAGAGGGACAGAGAGAGAGAGTGTGTGGGACAGAGTGAGTGAGAGTGTGAGAGGGACAGAGTGAGTGTGAGAGGGACAGAGTGAGAGAGGGACAGAGTGAGAGAGTGTGAGAGGGACAGAGTGAGTGTGAGAGGGACAGAGTGAGAGAGTGTGAGAAGGACAGAGTGTGAGAGGGACAGAGTGAGAGAGTGTGAGAGGGACAGAGTGTCAGAGAGTGTGAGAGGGACAGGGTGAGTGTGAGAGGGACAGAGTGAGTGTGAGAGGGACAGAGTGAGTGTGAGAGGGACAGAGTGAGTGTGAGAGGGACAGAGTGAGTGAGGGTGAGAGAGAGTGAGACGGACAGAGTGAGAGGAACAGAATGTGAGAGGGACAGAGTGAGTGAGTGTGAGAGGGACAGTGTGAGAGAGAGTGTGAGAGGGACAGGGTGAGAGAGTGAGAGGGACAGAGTGAGTGAGTGTGAGAGGGACAGAGTGAGAGAAAGTGTGAGGGACAGAGTGAGAGAGAGAGTGTGAAAGGGACAGAGTGAGAGAGAGTGTGAGAGGGACAGGGTGAGTGAGTGTGAGAGGGACAGAGTGAGTGAGAGTGTGAGAGGGACAGAGTGAGTGAGAGGGACAGAGTGAGTGAGTGAGAGGGACAGAGTGAGTGAGGGTGTGAGAGGGACAGAGTGAGTGAGGGTGTGAGAGGGCAGAGTGAGTGAGGGTGTGAGAGGGACAGAGTGAGTGAGGGTGTGAGAGGGACAGAGTGAGTGAGGGTGAGAGAGAGTGAGATGGACAGAGAGAGGAACAGAATGTGAGAGGGACAGAGTGAGTGAGTGTGAGTGGGACAGAGAGAGAGAGTGTGAAAGGGACAGAGTGTGAGAGGGACAGAGTGAGAGAGTGTGAGAGGGACAGAGTGGGAGAGGGACAGAGTGGGAGAGGGACAGAGAGAGAGTGAGATGGACAGAGTGAGAGAGAGTGTGAGGGACAGAGAGAGAGAGAGTGTGAGAGGGACAGAGAGTGAGTGAGAACGGGACAGAGTGAGTGAGAAAGGGACAGAGTGAGTGAGAGAGGGACAGAGTGAGTGAGAGAGGGACAGAGTGAGTGAGAGAGGGACAGAGTGTGTGAGAGAGGGACAGAGTGTGTGAGAGTGTGAGGGACAGAGTGTGTGAGAGTGTGAGGGACAGAGTGTGTGAGAGTGTGAGGGACAGAGTGAGTGAGAGTGTGAGGGACAGAGTGAGTGAGTGTGAGAGGGACAGAGTGAGTGTGAGAGGGACAGAGTGAGTGTGAGAGGGACAGAGTGAGTGTGAGAGGGACAGAGTGTGAGAGGGACAGAGTGTGAGAGGGACAGAGTGTGAGAGGGACAGAGTGAGAGTGGGACAGAGTGAGAGAGTGTGAGAGGGACAGAGTGAGTGTGAGAGGGACAGAGTGAGAGAGTGTGAGAGGGACAGAGTGAGTGAGAGGGACAGAGTGTGTGAGAGGGACAGAGTGAGTGTGAGAGGGACAGAGTGAGTGTGAGAGGGACAGAGTGAGAGAGTGTGAGAGGGACAGAGTGAGAGAGTGTGAGAGGGACAGAGTGAGAGAGTGTGAGAGGGTCAGGGTGAGTGTGAGAGGGACAGAGTGAGTGTGAGAGGGACAGAGTGAGTGTGAGAGGGACAGAGTGAGAGAGTGTGAGAAGGACAGAGTGTGAGAGGGACAGAGTGAGAGAGTGTGAGAGGGACAGAGTGAGAGAGTGTGAGAGGGACAGAGTGAGAGAGGGACAGAGTGAGAGAGAGTGTGAGAGGGACAGGGTGAGTGTGAGAGGGACAGAGTGAGTGTGAGAGGGACAGAGTGAGTGTGAGAGGGACAGAGTGAGTGTGAGAGGGACAGAGTGAGCGAGAGTGTGAGAGGGACAGAGTGTGAGAGGGACAGAGAGAGAGTGTGAGAGGGACAGAGTGAGTGTGAGAGGGACAGAGAGAGAGTGTGAGAGGGACAGAGTGAGAGTTTGAGAGGGACAGAGTGAGAGTGTGAGAAGGACAGAGTGAGAGTGTGAGAGGGACAGAGTGAGAGTTTGAGAGGGACAGAGTGAGAGTGTGAGAAGGACAGAGTGAGAGTGTGAGAGGGACAGAGTGAGTGCGAGAGGGACAGAGTGAGTGCGAGAGGGACAGAGTGAGAGAGTGTGAGAGGGACAGAGTGAGTGTGAGAGGGACAGAGTGAGCGAGAGTGTGAGAGGGACAGAGAGAGAGTGTGAGAGGGACAGAATGAGAGAGAGTGTGAGAGGGACAGAATGAGAGAGAGTGTGAGAGGGACAGAGTGTGAAAGGGACAGAGTGTGAGAGGGACAGAGTGAGAGAGTGTGAGAGGGACAGAGTGAGTGTGAGAGGGACAGAGTGAGCGAGAGTGTGAGAGGGACAGAGTGTGAGAGGGACAGAGTGAGTGTGAGAGGGACAGAGTGAGCGAGAGTGTGAGAGGGACAGAGTGTGAGAGGGACAGAGAGAGAGTGTGAGAGGGACAGAGTGAGTGTGAGAGGGACAGAATGAGAGTGTGAGAGGGACAGAGTGAGTGTGAGAGGGACAGAGTGTGAGAGGGACAGAGTGTGAGAGGGACAGAGTGAGAGAGTGTGAGAGGGACAGAGAGTGAGTGAAAGAGGGACAGAGTGAGTGTGAGAGGGACAGAGTGAGTGTGAGAGGGACAGAGTGAGTGTGAGAGGGACAGAGTGAGTGAGGGACAGAGGGACAGAGTGTGAGAGGGACAGAGTGTGAGAGGGACAGGGTGAGAGAGAGTGTGAGAGGGACAGAGTGAGTGAGAGTGAGAGGGACAGAGTGAGTGAGAGTGTGAGAGGGACAGAGTGAGTGAGTGAGAGGGACAGAGTGAGTGAGAGTGTGAGAGGGACAGAGTGAGTGAGAGTGTGAGAGGGACAGAGTGAGTGAGAGTGTGAGAGGGACAGAGTGAGTGGGAGTGTGAGAGGGACAGAGTGAGTGAGAGTGTGATAGGGACAGAGAGTGTGAGAGGGACAGAGTGAGTGAGGGTGTGAGAGGGACAGAGTGAGTGAGGGTGTGAGGGACAGAGTGAGTGTGAGATGGACAGAGTGAGCGTGAGAGGGACAGAGTGAGCGAGAGTGTGAGAGGGACAGAGTGAGTGTGAGAGGGACAGGGAGAGAGAGAGTGTGAGAGGGACAGGGTGAGAGAGTGAGAGGGACAGAGTGAGTGAGAGGGACAGAGTGAGTGAGAGTGTGAGAGGGACAGAGTGAGTGAGTGTGAGAGGGACAGAGTGAGAGAAAGTGTGAGGGACAGAGTGAGAGAGAGAGTGTGAAAGGGACAGAGTGAGAGAGAGTGTGAGAGGGACAGGGTGAGTGAGTGTGAGAGGGACAGAGTGAGTGAGAGTGTGAGAGGGACAGAGTGAGTGAGTGAGAGGGACAGAGTGAGTGAGGGTGTGAGAGGGCAGAGTGAGTGAGGGTGTGAGAGGGACAGAGTGAGTGAGGGTGTGAGAGGGACAGAGTGAGTGAGGGTGAGAGGGACAGAGTGAGTGAGGGTGAGAGAGAGTGAGATGGACAGAGTGAGAGGAACAGAATGTGAGAGGGACAGAGTGAGTGAGTGTGAGAGGGACAGAGTGAGTGAGAGTGTGAGAGGGACAGAGAGTGAGAGAGGGACAGAGTGAGTGAGGGTGTGAGAGGGACAGAGTGAGTGAGGGTGTGAGAGGGACAGAGTGAGTGAGGGTGTGCGGGACAGTGTGAGTGTGAGAGGGACAGAGTGAGTGTGAGAGGGACAGAGTGAGTGTGAGAGGGACAGAGTGAGCGAGAGTGTGAGAGGGACAGAGTGAGCGTGAGAGGGACAGGGTGAGAGAGAGTGTGAGAGGGACAGGGTGAGAGAGTGAGAGGGACAGAGTGAGTGAGAGGGACAGAGTGTGTGAGAGTGTGAGAGGGACAGAGTGAGTGAGTGTGAGAGGGACAGTGTGAGGGACAGAGTGAGAGAGAGAGAGTGTGAAAGGGACAGAGTGAGAGAGAGTGTGAGAGGGACAGGGTGAGTGAGTGTGAGAGCGACAGAGTGAGTGAGAGTGTGAGAGGGACAGAGTGAGTGAGGGTGTGAGAGCGCAGAGTGAGTGAGGGTGTGAGAGGGACAGTGAGTGAGGGTGTGAGAGGGACAGAGTGAGTGAGGGTGAGAGGGACAGTGAGTGAGGGTGAGAGAGAGTGAGATGGACAGAGTGAGAGGAACAGAATGTGAGAGGGACAGAGTGAGTGAGTGTGAGAGGGACAGGGTGAGAGAGAGTGTGAGAGGGACAGGGTGAGAGAGTGAGAGGGACAGAGTGAGTGAGAGGGACAGAGTGAGTGAGAGTGTGAGGGACAGAGTGAGTGAGTGTGAGAGGGACAGAGTGAGAGAAAGTGTGAGGGACAGAGTGAGAGAGAGTGTGAAAGGGACAGAGTGAGAGAGAGAGTGTGAGAGGGACAGGGTGAGTGAGTGTGAGAGGGACAGAGTGAGTGAGTGTGAGAGGGAAAGAGTGAGTGAGTGAGAGGGATAGAGTGAGTGAGTGAGAGGGACAGAGTGAGTGAGTGAGAGGGACAGAGTGAGTGAGTGAGAGGGACAGAGTGAGTGAGGGTGTGAGAGGGCAGAGTGAGTGAGGGTGTGAGAGGGACAGAGTGAGTGAGGGTGTGAGAGGGACAGAGTGAGTGAGGGTGAGAGGGACAGAGTGAGTGAGGGTGAGAGAGAGTGAGATGGACAGAGTGAGAGGAACAGAATGTGAGAGGGACAGAGTGAGTGAGTGTGAGTGGGACAGAGAGAGAGAGTGTGAAAGGGACAGAGTGTGAGACGGACAGAGTGAGAGAGTGGGAGAGGGACAGAGTGTGAGAGGGACAGAGTGGGAGAGGGACAGAGTGGGAGAGGGACAGAGAGAGAGTGAGATGGACAGAGTGAGAGAGAGTGTGAGTGACAGAGAGAAAGAGTGTGAGAAGGACAGAGTGTGAGAGGGACAGAGAGTGAGTGAGAAAGGGACAGAGTGAGTGAGAGAGGGACAGAGTGAGTGAGAGAGGGACAGAGTGAGTGAGAGAGGGACAGAGTGAGTGAGAGAGGGACAGAGTGAGTGAGAGAGGGACAGAGTGAGTGAGAGTGTGAGGGACAGAGTGAGTGAGAGTGTGAGGGACAGAGTGAGTGAGAGTGTGAGGGACAGAGTGAGTGAGAGTGTGAGGGACAGAGTGAGTGAGTGTGAGAGGGACAGAGTGAGTGTGAGAGGGACAGAGTGAGTGTGAGAGGGACAGAGTGAGTGTGAGAGGGACAGAGTGTGAGAGGGACAGAGTGTGAGAGGGACAGAGTGAGAGTGGGACAGAGTGAGAGAGTGTGAGAGGGACAGAGTGAGTGTGAGAGGGACAGAGTGAGAGAGTGTGAGAGGGACAGAGTGAGTGAGAGGGACAGAGTGTGTGAGAGGGACAGAGTGAGTGTGAGAGGGACAGAGTGAGTGTGAGAGGGACAGAGTGAGAGAGTGTGAGAGGGACAGAGTGAGAGAGTGTGAGAGGGACAGAGTGAGAGAGTGTGAGAGGGTCAGGGTGAGTGTGAGAGGGACAGAGTGAGTGTGAGAGGGACAGAGTGAGTGTGAGAGGGACAGAGTGAGTGTGAGAGGGACAGAGTGAGTGTGAGAGGGACAGAGTGAGTGTGAGAGGGACAAGTGAGTGTGAGAGGGACAGAGTGTGTGAGAGGGACAGAGTGTGTGAGAGGGACAGAGTGTGAGAGGGACAGAGTGTGAGAGGGACAGAGTGTGAGAGGGACAGAGTGTGAGAGGGACAGAGTGTGAGGGGGACAGTGTGTGTGATAGGGACAGAGTGTGTGAGAGGGACAGAGAGAGGGACAGAGAGAGAGAGAGTGTGAGAGGGACAGAGTGAGAGAGTGTGAGAGGGACAGAGTGTGAGAGGGACAGAGTGTGAGAGGGACAGAGTGAGCGAGAGTGTGAGAGGGACAGAGTGTGAGAGGGACAGAGAGAGAGTGTGAGAGGGACAGAGTGAGTGTGAGAGGGACAGAGTGAGTGTGAGAGGGACAGAGTGAGTGTGAGAGGGACAGAGTGAGTGTGAGAGGGACAGAGTGAGTGTGAGAGGGACAGAGTGAGAGAGTGTGAGAGGGACAGAGTGAGAGAGTGTGAGAAGGACAGAGTGAGTGTGAGAGGGACAGAGTGAGTGAGAGTGTGAGAGGGACAGTGAGTGAGAGTGTGAGAGGGACAGAGTGAGTGTGAGAGGCACAGGGTGAGTGAGAGTGTGAGAGGGACAGAGTGAGTGTGAGAGGGACAGAGTGTGAGAGGGACAGAGTGAGTGTGAGAGGAACAGAGTGTGATAGGGACAGGGTGAGAGAGAGTGTGAGAGGGACAGGGTGAGAGAGAGTGTGAGAGGGACAGGGTGAGAGGGACAGAGTGAGTGAGAGGAACAGAGTGTGATAGGGACAGGGTGAGAGAGAGTGTGAGAGGGACAGAGTGAGTGAGAGTGTGAGAGGGACAGGGTGAGAGAGAGTGTGAGAGGGACAGGGTGAGTGAGAGTGTGAGAGGGACAGGGTGAGTGAGAGTGTGAGAGGGACAGGGTGAGAGGGACAGAGTGAGTGAGAGTGAGAGGGACAGAGTGATTGAGAGTGTGAGAGGGACAGAGTGAGTGAGAGGGAAAGTGTGAGTGAGAGTGTGAGAGGGACAGAGTGAGTGAGGGTGTGAGAGGGACAGAGTGAGTGAGGGTGTGAGAGGGACAGAGTGAGTGAGGGTGAGAGGGACAGAGTGAGTGAGGGTGAGAGAGAGTGAGATGGACAGAGTGAGAGGAACAGAATGTGAGAGGGACAGAGTGAGTGAGTGTGAGTGGGACAGAGAGAGAGATTGTGAAAGGGACAGAGTGAGAGAGTGTGAGAGGGACAGAGTGAGAGAGTGTGAGAGGGACAGAGTGAGAGAGTGTGAGAGGGACAGAGTGTGAGAGGGACAGAGTGTGAGAGGGACAGAGTGGGAGACGGACAGAGTGGGAGAGGGACAGAGAGAGAGTGAGATGGACAGAGTGTGTGAGAGTGTGAGGGACAGAGTGTGTGAGTGTGAGGGACAGAGTGAGTGAGAGTGTGAGAGGGACAGAGAGAGAGAGTGTGTGGGACAGAGTGAGTGAGAGTGTGAGAGGGACAGAGTGAGTGTGAGAGGGACAGAGTGAGAGAGGGACAGAGTGAGAGAGTGTGAGAGGGACAGAGTGAGTGTGAGAGGGACAGAGTGAGAGAGTGTGAGAAGGACAGAGTGTGAGAGGGACAGAGTGAGAGAGTGTGAGAGGGACAGAGTGTCAGAGAGTGTGAGAGGGACAGGGTGAGTGTGAGAGGGACAGAGTGAGTGTGAGAGGGACAGAGTGAGTGTGAGAGGGACAGAGTGAGTGTGAGAGGGACAGAGTGAGTGAGGGTGAGAGCGAGTGAGACGGACAGAGTGAGAGGAACAGAATGTGAGAGGGACAGAGTGAGTGAGTGTGAGAGGGACAGTGTGAGAGAGAGTGTGAGAGGGACAGGGTGAGAGAGTGAGAGGGACAGAGTGAGTGAGTGTGAGAGGGACAGAGTGAGAGAAAGTGTGAGGGACAGAGTGAGAGAGAGAGTGTGAAAGGGACAGAGTGAGAGAGAGTGTGAGAGGGACAGGGTGAGTGAGTGTGAGAGGGACAGAGTGAGTGAGAGTGTGAGAGGGACAGAGTGAGTGAGAGGGACAGAGTGAGTGAGTGAGAGGGACAGAGTGAGTGAGGGTGTGAGAGGGACAGAGTGAGTGAGGGTGTGAGAGGGCAGAGTGAGTGAGGGTGTGAGAGGGACAGAGTGAGTGAGGGTGTGAGAGGGACAGAGTGAGTGAGGGTGAGAGAGAGTGAGATGGACAGAGAGAGGAACAGAATGTGAGAGGGACAGAGTGAGTGAGTGTGAGTGGGACAGAGAGAGAGAGTGTGAAAGGGACAGAGTGTGAGAGGGACAGAGTGAGAGAGTGTGAGAGGGACAGAGTGGGAGAGGGACAGAGTGGGAGAGGGACAGAGAGAGAGTGAGATGGACAGAGTGAGAGAGAGTGTGAGGGACAGAGAGAGAGAGAGTGTGAGAGGGACAGAGAGTGAGTGAGAACGGGACAGAGTGAGTGAGAAAGGGACAGAGTGAGTGAGAGAGGGACAGAGTGAGTGAGAGAGGGACAGAGTGAGTGAGAGAGGGACAGAGTGTGTGAGAGAGGGACAGAGTGTGTGAGAGTGTGAGGGACAGAGTGTGTGAGAGTGTGAGGGACAGAGTGTGTGAGAGTGTGAGGGACAGAGTGAGTGAGAGTGTGATAGGGACAGAGAGAGAGAGTGTGATAGGGACAGAGAGAGAGAGTGTGTGGGACAGAGTGAGTGAGAGTGTGAGAGGGACAGAGTGAGAGAGTGTGAGAGGGACAGAGTGAGTGTGAGAGGGACAGAGTGAGAGAGTGTGAGAAGGACAGAGTTAGTGTGAGAGGGACAGAGTGAGAGAGTGTGAGAGGGACAGAGTGTCAGAGAGTGTGAGAGGGACAGGGTGAGTGTGAGAGGGACAGAGTGAGTGTGAGAGGGACAGAGTGAGTGTGAGAGGGACAGAGTGAGTGAGAGGGACAGAGTGTGTGAGAGGGACAGAGTGTGTGAGAGGGACAGAGTGTGTGAGAGGGACAGAGTGTGAGAGGGACAGAGTGAGAGAGGGACAGAGTGAGAGAGGGACAGAGTGAGAGAGGGACAGAGAGAGAGAGGGACAGAGTGAGAGAGTGTGAGAGGGACAGAGTGTGAGAGGGACAGAGTGAGTGAGAGGGACAGAGTGAGTGAGAGGGACAGTGAGTGAGAGGGACAGAGTGAGTGAGAGGGACAGAGTGAGTGAGAGGGACAGAGTGTGAGAGAGTGTGAGAGGGACAGAGTGTGAGAGGGACAGAGTGTGAGAGGGACAGAGTGAGCGAGAGAGGGACAGAGTGTGAGAGGGACAGAGAGAGAGTGTGAAAGGGACTGAGTGAGAGAGAGTGTGAGAGGGACAGAGTGAGTGAGAGGGACAGAGTGAGTGAGAGGGACAGAGTGAGTGAGAGGGACAGAGTGAGAGAGGGACAGAGTGTGAGAGGGACAGAGTGTGAGAGGGACAGAGTGTGAGAGGGACAGAGTGTGAGAGGGACAGAGTGTGAGAGGGACAGAGTGTGAGAGGGACAGAGTGTGAGAGGGACAGAGTGTGAGAGGGACAGAGTGTGAGAGGGACAGAGTGTGAGGGACAGAGTGTGAGAGGGACAGAGTGTGAGAGGGACAGAGTGAGCGAGAGTGTGAGAGGGACAGAGTGAGCGAGAGTGTGAGAGGGACAGAGTGAGCGAGAGTGTGAGAGGGACAGAGTGAGCGAGAGTGTGAGAGGGACAGAGTGAGCGAGAGTGTGAGAGGGACAGAGTGAGCGAGAGTGTGAGAGGGACAGAGTGAGCGAGAGTGTGAGAGGGACAGAGTGAGAGAGTGTGAGAGGGACAGAGTGAGAGAGTGTGAGAGGGACAGAGTGAGAGAGTGTGAGAGGGACAGAGTGAGAGAGTGTGAGAGGGACAGAGTGAGAGAGTGTGAGAGGGACAGAGTGAGAGAGTGTGAGAGGGACAGAGTGAGAGAGTGTGAGAGGGACAGAGTGAGAGAGTGTGAGAGGGACAGAGTGAGAGAATGTGAGAGGGAGAGAGTGAGAGAGGGAC